>NC_053424.1:85318774-85533482 GCF_007990345.1 Gossypium hirsutum | reverse complement strand
GAGAGTTACACGGGTTAGGGACACGGGCGTGTGTGACCACACGGCCTGCCCAAACAGGTGTGTCCCAAACCACATGGGCGTGTGACCCCTGTTCATAGCAAAAGATTTTTTAAGTTTTGTAAATTTTTCTTAAGTGCTCGGGTTAGTCCCGAACCACTTCCAAAGCATGTTTTAGGCCTCATAGGGTCGTATTAGGGACTTTATGTTGGAATGCAAATGATTTTCATTTGGATGAAAATTTATGACTTGAAATTGTATGTTTGCTTGTGATGTGAGTCCAGTAATGCCTCGTATGCTATTCCAGTGTTGAATATGGATAATGGGTGTTACAAAAGAAGGATCAAACTACAACATTTTCAAAAGGTAAAGGCAATCATGCAAAATAGGGGTCACACGGACGTGTAACCCTCCAAAGCTGTGTGGATCAAATTGTAAAATTCCATCAAAAGTCATATGATCGTGTAACAAACTTAGACCGTATGATATCCAAATGAAAAAATCTACAGTACTCACACGGATGTGTGGCCAACCCGTGTAACAATCGTGAACTGTGTGATTCTAATGCACCTTATATTCTAGTGGCACACAGGAGTGTCACTAGCCCATCTGTGACACATGGCTGTCTGGCTTGCATGTGTGGCACAAAATATGTCATTTAGTGCCTATTTCATGTCAAACTATATCCAAAACATAATTTATGTTCAAATGCACAATTAAACTTATTCAAAACTGCATAACCTCAATAGAACACATACTAATTTACCACATTTTAACCACATTCAAACATTTTACCAATATGCCACAAACGACACCCAAATCAATCAACATGTCATGAGTCAACTCTCACTTATGCCATTCATCTATTCAATATAGTCCAATTCCATACCACAAGTTCTGCACCAAAACCTTTCATGTATCATACCTATATCATTCAAATTTAACATCAAAGTAAAATGCCTCATTTGACACCAAGCATTTCACCTATTTGATCATCTACTACCACATTTAATCATACTATTAACTCACAATGTTACAACATATTTTCATTCCAAAAAACGATATTAATACCATCACATAAACTTAACCAATGAATTTCAAAAGTAGCCATTTAAAATCTCCAAACTTAACTTACCATATCACTAATATGCGCACATGCTTTTATACATCATACTTCAACATTCAACTTATAAAATAACATAAATACAATACAAATTCTATTTACATGCCATGTAATTGAGTTTTTGAACGATTAAAAGACTACTGAGACAAGAGTTGGATGGTACGTGTAACAGTCCAGTTTAGACCCTAGTCGAAATAGTGATTTTGGGACCACAAATCAGAGTTAAAAATATTTTAATATTATTTTTTGTGCTTATAATACGTGAATTGATATCTGTGAAAGTTTTGTGTGAAAATTTGATCATTTGAGTGCTTAATTTGCAAAAAGGACTTAATTGCAAAAAATACAAAAGTGGCCTTTTATTTGATTAAGGGCTGAATTGATGTGTCTCTTTCAATGTGAGGTCCTTATTTTGTAAATGGACCATTTAATTCATAAAATGTCAAGGATGGACATTAGTTAGTGGATTGTAAATGATAATAATAAGGTTAATAAGGTAATTAGTTAATAAATGATGTTATAATTAAAACAAAAATAAAAAAATTGTTCATCCATTATTCTCCATAGTCGAAAATACAAAGAAAAAGAAAGAAAAAGTCTAAGCTAGGGTTCGACACTCATTTTGCTCAATTAAGGTATGAGTTTTGTTTGGTTTTTGATAATTTCTATGTTTTTGTGATCGTTGCTTTGTGTTCTATCAAGTCCATTCCTTAATTCATGAAATTGATTGTGATTTTGAGATGTTCCATGGACGAATTCACGTGTTTTATGAAGTTTAATGATGAATTATGAAAGCTTGATTCTTGATACACATGTTTTGTAAAGTGATTTTGAGTAAAAATGTATATTTTGGATTAATTTGTGAAAATGTGAAATTGAGGGGCTAAAATGTGAAATAAATGAAATATGTGGGCTTATATGAGCTAAGGGAACATTCATCTAAGCATGTATATAGAAATTTTGTGTATTTTGTGATTTTATGAAATAGGGACTAAAATGTTAAAATGTGAAAATATGGGGGCTAATTTTTAAAATGCCCTAATTATGTGTAGATGGATTGATTTGAATGAAATTGAGATTGAATAAGTCAAATTTGAATTTATATAGATTAAGAAAGGAGAAATTCAAACCTAGATCGAGGCAAAAACAAAGTGCTCGATTGGTCGACTAGTATTGTCGTTTTGACGTTCGAGGTAAGTTCGTGTATAATACATATTGTTTGAATAATGTTTATATGTGATGAAATGAATAGAAATGTTATTGTGAAGTTTGAGTATGTGAAATGTGGATTGAATATATGAGGCACCAAGTGTGCGAAAAATGAAGTAACTACGGCTACCAAAAATGGCACTGTGTGTGCGGGATTATAACAATGTTGGATAAATGAATGGCATTATGTGTGCGATACTAATATAAATTCAGTTTAATATAATGGCACTAAGTGTTCGATATTAGTATAGCTTTAGCTAACTAATTGGCACTAAATGTGCGAGTTCATTGAACGTTTAAGGATGATCGAATGAATTGGTGCATCGAGCATTAAAGTAATAAATGTAATAGCTAAGAATGTGATGGTACAGGTATGTATGGAACCTATGTGGTTGATGATATTAAGTACGAAGTAGATGAAAAATTATATAAATGAATGATGAAATGAGTTAGATTGAATAGCACTATGGATGATTGTTATAAGCTTAAAAATGTGGTATGAAAGTATGATATAGCCTTGAATAAGAATAAGTAATATGATAAGCTATATTAATGGTTAGTTAATTGATTGAATTATATTTGATTGATGAGTTAAATGTGTTATTTTTTCATGAACCTACTAAGCTTTAAAGCTTACTGTGCGATGTTCTCTATTTTACAGTATTATAAAGCTAGCTCGGATCCGTGATTTGTCAGTGACTCAATCGCACTACCAGACATCTATTTTGGTACCATTTTGAGAGTTGTATATATGGTATATGGCATGTATAGGATAGTGTCATCTTGGTATGTTTTGTGTTGTGAATATTAGCCATGAAATTTGGCTTGTTAATGCTGCTATATATATGGCCTATAAGTTGGTCTAAATGATGTGTTGGATAAGTAAGATATATGATGTTTATAATGCTTATGTGATAATTTATTATGGGATATTAAGGTAGTGAATTTATGCATTTGGAACTTTGGTAAGTTGTGATGATGTTGGCATATTGAATTGTTTGATGTTATATATCTTGGTATGTGGTTGAATTGGCATGTTTTGGTTACCTTCAAATGTATGCAAATGATACGAAAATGTTGTGGTTTTGATATGCCTGAGATAGGTGGGAAATGTGGCCTAAACCAAGCCTACCTTCGCCCCACACGGTAGAGCACACGGGCGTGTGCCTTGACCGTGTGTTTGCTGTAACTTAGTTATATAAGTCAATTTCGAGCAGAGGCTAGACACATGGGTGTGTGGTCAGCCGTGTGGCCAAGTTAGTAACCTCCCTAATTTTCACATGGCCTGGCATATGGACGTGTCTTCTGGCCATGTAGTGAAGTTAGTATGTATGCCCTGTTTTGCCACAGCCTAGACACATGGGCGTATCTAATACCGTCTGAGGCACACGGCAAGTTCACATGAGCGTGTAACCCTTAAATGTTTGAAAATATTTTAAGTTTCTTCAAATTTTTAAATGTTATTGGTTTAGTCCTGAACCTTTTTTAAAATATGTTTTAAGGTCTCATAAACTATAAAAGGGACAATGTGTTTATGAATGAATGAGATATGATGATATATGCGAATAGTGCATGGAATTTGTTTGTGAATGATGTGATATGGTTGGGAATGCTTCGTAACCTTATTCTGGCGACAAATATGGGTTAGGAGTGTTACAGTGTGAGTTCTAGAACGATCTGATAGTCAATTTTTGCAAAAGACAACTACAAAACGGAAACATAACCAATTAAGCATTTTAATTCTTAGTAAGTTCATATATTAAGAAACTATATAGATTACCATAATATACAGTTAACATGCAATTTAACTAACTACTTTACTTTCCTGTCGACATGATCCCAACAATATAATAAGTTTAATAAACACAATACTTTAACACTTTGTATTGTACAATATAATTCCATTCAAAACCAATATATTAAATCATCTATCAAGTTCATCATTTGCATTCCTTCAATCAAATATAGAAATGCTTTTCTATCATCGAAGATATCATCATACAATCTTTTACCTTTTTGTTAGCATTTTAGCCTGATGAACAAATAAACAAATATAGATACGCGAATAACCACCAAAACTCACCTAACTGCTAAAACGAGCTAAATCACCAAAACACACATCGACTGTAACATTCTGAACTACGGTCTAGTCGGAACAGTGGTTTTGAGACCATAAATCTGAAGTAAAAATAATTATTTTATGATTCTTGTGAGGTCTATGATATAATTGCATGCTTGTGTGAAAGTTTCATGAAGAAATTCTATTTATAAAGCGTCCAATTTGATATCTAGGACTAAATTGCAAAAGTTGCAAAATGTGAGTTCTAGAAACTTTAAGCATGAAATTTCCATGGATTGTTAATTAGAGGTCTTTAATTAGCAATTTGCCTAATTTCTATATTTATGGAAAAAAATGGGCATGGATAGGAAAAATTAGAAAGAAAGGCTCTAAGGGAATTTTTGTCAAGGCCCTAAGGGTATTTTTGTCATTTGGTTAATAAAAGAATAAAGAAGGAAAAATAAGTCAAAATTGTGACCATCTTCCTCCCTCCTTAGCCGAAATTCTTAAGGAGCCATAGCTAGGGTTTTGTTCATCCTTTCAAGCTCAATTGTCAGTACAACCTTGCCCCGTTTTTAATGTTCTTTATGTTTTTGAGATCTTTGCAGCATGATCTATCTATTTCTACCATTATTTTGAGATAGGGTTCATGTTCAAAAACTTACCTATGTGTGACATGCATGTATTTTGGTGTTTAATGGAGAAATATGAAAGTTTGATGCATGATAAACATCTTTCACTAAGTGGTTATTCATGAAAACACCTAAAAAGGACCTTTTTTTTATAAAAGTTGTATAATGGGTGGTTAAAAATCTAATTTGAAAGAAAATGTGGGCTGATATGAGTATGATATAAGTTCGGGTAGGCTTGGGTATCAAAGAAAATGAACATATTTCATTTTAAGAGTCTAGGAGCTAAGTTGTAATTATGTTAAAGTTTAGGGGTAAAATTGTAATTTTGCCAAAGTATGATTTATGGACTATTTTGAATAATGTGATAATTAAATAAATGAAAATTTCCATTATAGATCAAGAAAAACAAAGTCCGAACCTAAACCGAGGAAAGAACAAGGTTGTGGACTAAATCGAATAGTAGCCATATTTTGAGTACCAAGGTATGTTTGTGTGTAAATAATGTAATTTTACATTATTATGTGTTTAATGCTTTAATATTGCAAGAATTGTGTAATTGTCTTTATGGATTTAATTAATGATTACTCGATGACGATTCGATGAATTCGATAACTCAAAATCCCAGCTGAACCTTAGGAATAGTTAGGATACAAATGTCATGACATTAGGGTTATGTACGATCCTATGTAAGACCATGTCTGGGACATGGCTTTGGCATCAATATGTAATTTCATGTAAGACCATAGCTGGGCTATCGGCATCGAAATGTGATCCCATGTAAGACCATGTCTGGGACATGGCATTGGCATCGACCTACGATCCCATGTAAGACTATGTTTGGGGTATGGCATTGGCATCGATATGTGATCCCATGTAAGACCATATCCAGGATATGGCATTGGCATCCTACCATATGTGTAACGTACTGATTTTCGGGATTTTCCGGGTTTCTGTGATTTTTGGTAAATTTTGAAATTTTGGTGTTCTGAATATTGGAATTGTGTTTAAATATGTTGGTGGGCCATTAGAAGGCCCAAGCCTAAGTTAAACACGGCAAAATATCAAGGTTGGATTTTAAGTGAATAGGAAACTTAGTTAAGTGGGCTTTTAAGAAGAACTTCGTAAATTACGACACAAATAAGGCCTTGGTAAAGTGGCAAGGTGGTGCCACTAAGTTCTTAAAAAAATGGCGTCTGGGAAGGAATTAAAGGTCCAGGGTTCAAGTTGCAAGGTAAGCATATTGTTACTTTTTAATTTTAGGCATATCCCGGGCATGTGATCACTTAAGTGAATTTCAGCAAGGGCTTTAGGGAGGTTGGGCCGATTGTTTTAGTTGATATTAGGGTTAGGTTCTTTTCTTTTTCTGTCTTGGAGAATTAGGGTTAGCCACCTGAAAGCTTTCACTGCCATTCATCCTTTCTGAGTTCTCACAAAAGCCGAAAACGCAAATTCCTTCTCCTGGGTGCCGATTTCTTCTTCCTCTCTTTTTCCTCCATTTTCTTTCTTCCTTTTTGCTTTTTCTTCTAGTCGAAGCCTTCTGATCACCTTACTCACCTCCTCTGTCAATCTCATCCTCCACAAAACCTCCATAGCCGATTGCCATAAAAAGCCGAAATCCCGAAAACTCACTTCTTGTGCCGATTTCTCCAAGCCAAAATCCTTCAGTTAATTTTGTTCTTTTTGATCAACTTTCATCTTCTCTATACCCTTAGTATCTGTCGACAACATTACTTCAAAGTTATAGCCTCAAATCGTCATCTTCTTCATCACTTAAAAAGCCGAAATACCATAGATTTAGGGACTTATAGTCGAAACTTCAGATCTCTTGGATTCAAGTTCTACTATCGTTTAGAGGATAGATCTGCATCAGATCTACGTAGAAATCAAAGAGGAATAACTGGTAAGTGCTCATCACCTCAGATCTAGTTATATTTTACAATTTAGAAAAGCCAAAGTCCCTAAAATCTAGAGAGGTTGTCGATTTGGGCATACGGCTTTAAGGGTCTTTAACCGACGATTTCCTTTCGTGATTAGTTTCTTCTAGAGGTTTGATCGAAGCCTTGGATCTTTGGAACAACTAGACTTACATCTAGTCATCGATTTTCGGCAAAAAGGTAAGATTCTAAAGGCTTTAGGGGCATGGTTCGAATATGGGTTGCTGATTTTGGGATTGGTTGTTGCTATCTAAGAATTGTGGTAATCAATTGTAAGACATCTTAAGGGATCTTAGAAGCAGTCGTCGCGAAATAGGCATGTATCGAACACCCTCTCAAAGTTCAATTCGGCAAAAGCCGAAATGCCAAAATTCTGGCATTTCGTGGGCTTGTGAGTGTGCGAGTGCTCACAAGACGTTTAGAAATCAGTAGATCTGAAATCGCAAAGTGGTAAGTTAGTCGTGTATCAAATTTCGTGCACTTCGTTAATTGGGCCTCGATAGGCTGAAACTGGGCCCAATGGGCTTACGGGCCCATACGGGTAAATAATAAAGAAATAATAAAAATATGTATAATATAAAAAATAGACAATTAGTATGTTCTGTTAGACTGTAGAATCGAAACTGCCTAAACCGATAAACTGGTCATAAAACTTGAGTTAAATGGGCTTAAATTGCTAATGGACACTGTAAGGCCATTAGGGGTTTTAGGGCCCGATGGCTAAAATTGTGAAATTGAGATAAATAAATTACTGCGATGACAAATGGGCTAGTAAGGACCGTGACATTCATGAGAACCCTTAAAACTGATAAAATTACTGAAGTACCTTTATAGGTGTAAAGTTTACAGTTTTACTCCAAGGAGCAAAATTATTGATATACCCCTAAGGTTAAGGTTGACGTGAATGCATGTTTGACTGTTGCTATTTACTACATGCCATGTTATTATTATCTGATGCATGGGGCTGGGTTATTGATGGAGGAAGTACTGAAAGTGGCTTGACCACGTACTAGAGGCTTTGCCTCAACTTACTGATATCAGAGCAGCTATGCTGCAACTGTGGAGTGTAGGGCTGGGTGGGTTGAGCTATTCCCCACATAGAGTATAGGGCTGGTACAGGTGGAGTGTAGCAGTTGGTTATAGGCTGGGTTGGGCTTGCATACACGAATATGTCTGTTCTGTTCTGGAATGGGCCTATGGGCCATACTATTATCTGAAAAGGGGCTAAGGCCCAATTTGTCATATTCTAAAAAGGTTTTCGGCCCAGTACCCGTGGTTATCTGAATAGGGCTTAGGCCCAATGGGCTTGAGCTGACTTGGGCTTTGGATGGGTTTTCCATGTACACTGAGTTTTCCAAACTCACCCCCTTTCTCTTCCATCCTTGCAGGTGAGCCCTAGTTGGTGGACTTGGAGCTGCGCCGGATTCCGAGTGGCCACGAAGATTAAATTTCTGGTTTTAAATGAGCTTGAAGTAGCTTCCTTTTAAATTTTGCATTTATTTTTGATTATTTCTATTTTGGTTAAAGTTGTAATAAGGCCGCTCTATTATTTTTTTTATTTTGGGTTTTTTTAAATTACTTAAATCATTTTCAACTTGATATTCACATCACTTAAATTGATTCCTTGAAATTGGTTAACTCTGGGTTTATCAAAAATTACTTGTTTCAAATCGACACGACAACCAAACGTCTTCGAAATGAAACTTTTCAAAGTACAACAAAAGTCACATTTTTCTAAACCCTTAACAATCGATAATGGATAGGACTCACACTAACTTGGTTAGTGGTAGGTAATGTGACACACCGGATTCGGCCGTAACGTCTAGGCCAGTTTGTGGTGTTACATTTAGTGGTATCAGAGCCCGGTTATAACAACTCGGCTGTGGATCGGGTCCAAGAGGGTTTTCAAAACTTTAAGCCCAAAGAGGGTATTTTTGGAAAAATCTGACTTCTGAAAACAATTTTTCTGGTTAAAGGAGATAAATTTTCAAAATTGATTTTTTTAAATCAAATGGATTTTGAAAAGGCCTAAATCTTTTGCGCTTGTCTGAAATCTGATAAGGTGGCACACTGAATCCCCGGCACCAAGTCCATAAGTATCTTTCTGCTCTATATATATACTGTACTGTACTAAAAATAATACTATAGATAGTACTGAGCCTTAAATATAGTATTATAGATAAGGTAGTATTAAGGCTACAAAACTGAGACTATAGGGAAAATTAAGCCCTAGGAAACTGAGATAGTAGCTAAACTACGATTGCGCAAGAACAACTCTAAAACTTTATCTGTTCATAAGATATTATGTAATAAACAATTGAAACAGTAAACTAATGCCATAAAATTCGTAATCAAATAAATCGATATGAGTACGAGAGCTGCTCGAGGAAGAGGCTGTGGTCGAGGCCGAGGTAGTACTCAAGCTAGATCTTCGTCTTCTGAACACATACCAGCTAGTGAGGCACGACCACCACTGGTGGATGATAATAGGCTGTATGATCGGGCCATAGGGGACGACGCTCTGTCCCAGGCCATGTTGAGAGTTTTGGAAAGGGTGGCCAGAGCTAATGTCGGGCCCATGAATAGGAGGTCCATTTCTGAGCGACTCCGGGCCAACGGAGCGGAGGTTTTTAGGGGCATATCTAGAGTAGCCCCAAATGTGGCTGAGTATTGGCTGGAAGCCACGGAGGGGATTATGGATGACCTGGACTGCTTAGTGGAGCAGAAGTCAAAAGGAGCGGTGTCGTTGCTGCGGAACGATGCGTATGTGCATCGATTATTGCCAGTTGAACAAACTGACGATAAAGAACAAATACCCACTGCCTAGAATTGACGATCTATTTGACCAACTTATAGGAGCTTCGGTATTTTCGAAGATTGACCTTCGATCTGGATACCATCAGCTAAGGGTAAAGGAAGTTGATATTCATAAGACAGCATTCAGAACTCGATATGGTCATTACGAGTTTCTGGTTATGCCGTTTGGGTTGACGAACGCACCTGCAGCTTTCATGGATCTGATGAATCAAGTATTCCAACCATACTTGGACTGATTTGTGGTCATTTTTATCGATGATATTCTGGTATATTCAGAAACTGAGGAGAAGCATGATGAGCATCTACGTATTGCGCTGCAAGTGCTGAGAGAGAAGCAACTTTATGCGAAGTTTAGTAAGTGTGAATTCTGGTTGCGAGAAGTGACTTTTCTAGGTCATGTGGTTTCTGCCGAAGGAATTAGAGTGGATCCTCAGAAAATTGAGGCAGTTTGGGAATGGAAACCACCGAAGTCAGTATTGAAAATTCAGAGTTTTCTGGGTCTGGCAGGCTATTACAGAAGGTTTGTAGAGGGATTTTCTCTGATTGCTGCACCATTGACAAAACTGTGAAGGAAAGGAGTAGCATTTGTCTGGACTGAAAAATAGTAGAAAGCTTTTGACCAGTTGAAAAAGGTATTGACTGGGGTGCCAGTGTTGATTCAACAAGAGTCTGGGAAGGACTTCACTGTGTACAGCGATGCGTCGCATGTGGGGTTAGGATGCGTACTAATACAAGAGGGTAAGGTGGTTGCTTATGCTTCACGACAGCTTAAATCTCATGAAGCGAACTACCCTACGTACTATTTAGAGCTAGCAGCAGTGATCTTCGCGTTGAAAATCTGGAGACATTACTTATATGGAAAAAAGTGTATTATATACACAGACCATAAGAGCCTAAATTATCTGTTGACTCAGAGGGAGTTAAACCTTAGGCAACGAAGATGGATAGTGTTGCTTAAGGATTACGACTGTTCGATTGAGTACCACCCAGGTAAGGCTAATGTGGTGGCTGATGCTTTGAGTCAAAGGGTTGTTGCTGATTTGAGAGCCTTGTTTGTACGTTTGAGTCTGTTCGACGATGGAAGTTTGTTGGCCGAATTGCAAGTGAGGCCTACTTGGACTGAACAGATTAAAGAAAAAAAGTTAAAGGATGATTCATTAGTTCTTCGGTTTCGGCAAGTTAAGAATGGTGAGAAAGAGGATTTTGGATTGAATACTGACAAAGTTCTGTGCTTTCGTGGAAGAGTTTGTATTCCGAAAGACCCAAAATTGAGGCGGTCAATTCTAAAAGAGGCTCATGGTAGACCTTGTGCTATGCATCCTGGAGGAAATAAGTTATATCGAGAACTACGAGAGGTGTACTGGTGGCCTGGACTAAAATGAGAGGTGACTGAATTGGTTGGGAAATGTCTGACGTGCCAGCAAGTTAAGGCCGAGCACCAATTGCCTTCTGGATTACTGCAACCGGTGAAAATTCCACTAAGGAAGTGGGAAAGAGTAACTATGGGCTTTGTGAGTGGGCTACCTTTGACACCCACCAAGAAAGATTCTGTGTGGGTAATTGTGGATAGGTTGACGAAATCCTCCCATTTCATGCCTGTTTGTACTGATTACTCACTACAAAAGTTGGCCAAGTTGTATGTGGCGGAGATAGTGCGACTGCATGGGGTGCCAGTGTCTATTATTTCTGATCGAGACCCTAGGTTTACATCTCGGTTCTGGCAGAAGTTGCAGGAGGCGTTGGGTACATGATTGGATTTCAGTACTGCTTTTCACCCTCAGACAGATGGACAGTCAGTAAGGGTTATTCAAGTTTTGGAGGATATGTTAAGAGGTTGTATCATCGATTTTCGTGGTAGTTGGGAGGACTACTTGCCATTGGCGGAGTTTGTGGACAACAACAGCTACCAAGCAAGTATTCAGATGGTTCCATATGAGGCACTTTATGGGCGAAGATGTCGTACGCCTACATGTTGGACAGAGTTGCGTGAACGACAACTGCTTGGACCGGAAGTAGTGGCAGATACTGAAAGTAAGGTTAAGTTGATAAGAGATAGATTAAAGGAGGCATCTGATAGACATAAGTCGTATGTAGATCTAAAGCGTAAAGAGATTGAGTTCGCTGGTGGGATATGGTTTTCTTGAAGGTTTCTCCTTGGAAGAAGATCTTGAGATTAAGCAAGAAAGGCAAACTGGGTCCGCGATTTATAGGGCCTTATCGGGTTCTTAAATGGGTAGGGCCAGTAGCATATCAGCTAGAGTTACCATTGGAGTTGGACAGAATCCATGACGTCTTTCATGTGTCCATGTTCAGAAGATATCGATCGAATCCTTCACATGTTGTGCCAGTGGAGGAGATTGAAATAAAGACTGATTTGACCTTTGAGGAGGAACCCATGCAAATTTTAGATCGAGAGGTTAAAGTTTTAATAAGGAAGTCGGTTCTGTTGGTGAAAGTACTATGGCGTAATCATGGAAGGGAAGAGGCTACTTGGGAGTCAGAAGAGACTATGCGTCAACAATACCCTCAATTATTTGGATCAGGTAAATTTCAAGGCCGAAATTTTTTTTAAGGGGGATACAATTGCAACGCCTTAATTTTCAGGATTTTTCGGGTTTTTGTGATTTTTGGTAAATTTTGAAATTTTGGTGTTCTGAATATTGGAATTGTGTTTAAATGTGTTGGTGGGCCTTTAGAAGGCCCAAGCCTAAGTTAAACACGGTAAAATATCAAGGTTGGATTTTAAGTGAATAGGAGACTTGGTTAAGTGGGCTTGTAAGAAGAACTTCGTAAATTATGACACAAATAAGGCCTTGGTAAAGTGGCAAGGTGGGGCCACTAAGTTCCTAAAAAACTGGCATCTGGGAAGAATTAAAGGTCCAGGGTTCAAGTTGCAAGGTAAGCATATTGTTACTTTTTAATTTTAGGCATGTACTGGGCATGTGATCACTTAAGTGAATTTCGGCAAGGGCCTTAGGGAGGTTGGGCCGATTGTTTTAGTTGATGTTAGGGTTAGGTTCTTTTCTTTTTCTGTCTTGGAGAATTAGGGTTAGCCACCTAAAAGCTTTCACTGCCATTCATCCTTTCTGAGTTTTCACAAAAGCCGAAAACGCAAATTCTTTCTCCTGGGTGCCGATTTCTTCTTCCTCTCTTTTTCCTCCATTTTCTTTCTTCTCTTTTGCTTTTTCTTCTAGCCGAAACCTTCTGATCACCTTACTCACCTGTTCTATCAATCCCATCCTCCGCAAAACCTCCATAGCCGATTACCATAAAAGCCGAAATCCCTAAAATCTAAGAAGGCTGTCGATTTGGGCATACGACTTTAAGGGTCTTTAACCGACGATTTCTTTTGGTGATTAGTGTCTTCTAGAGGTTTGATCGAAGGCTTGGATCTTTGGAACAACTATACTTACATCAAGTCATCGATTTTCGGTAAAAAGGTAAGATTCTAAAGGCTTTAGAGGCATGGTTCGAATATGGGTTGCTGATTTTGGGATTGGTTGTTGTGGGTTGCTATCTAAGAATTGTGGTAATCAATTGCAGGACATCGTAAGGGATCTCAGTAGCAGTCGTCGCGAAACAGGTGTGTATCGAACACCCTCTCATAGTTCAATTTGGTAAAAGTCGAAATGCTGAAATTCTGGCATTTCGTGGGCTTGTGAGTGTACGAGTGCTCACAAGACGTTTAGAAATCATTATATTTGAATTCACAAAGGGGTAAGTTAGTCGTGTGTGAAATTTCGTGCACTTCGGCAATTGGGCTTCGATAGGCTAAAACTGGGCCCAATGGGCTTACGGGCCCATACGGGTAAATAATAAAGAAATAATAAAAATATGTATAATATAAAAAAATAGGAAATAAGTATGTTCTGTTAGATTGTAGAATTGAAACTGCTTAAACCGGTAAACTAGTCATAAAACTTGAGTTAAATGGGCTTAAATTGCTAATGGACACTGTAGGGCCATTAGGGGTTTTAAGGCCCAATGGCTAAAATTGTGAAATTGAGATAAATAAATTACTTCAATGACAAATGGGCTAGTAAGGACCGTGACATTCAAAACTGATAAAATTACTGAAATACCTTTGTAGGTGGAAAGTTTAATATTTTACTCCAATGAGCAAAATTACTGGTATGCCCCTAGGGTTAAGGTTGACCTGAATGCATGTTTGACTGTTACTATTTACTGCATGCCATGTTATTATTATCTGATGCATGGGACTGGGCTATTGATGGAGGAAATACTGAAAGTGGCTTGGCCACGTACTGGAGGCTTTGCCTCAACTTACTGATATCTGAGCAGCTATGCTGCAACTATGGAGTGTAGGGTTGGGTGGATTGAGCTATTCCCCACATAGAATGTACGGTTGGTACGGGTGGAGTGTAACGGTTGGTTATAGGCTAGGTTGGGCTTGCATACACGAATATGTCTGTTCTGTTCTGGAATGGGCCTATGGGCCATACTGTTATCTGAAAAGGGGCTAAGGCCCAGTTTGTCGTATTTTGAAAAGGGCTTCGGATGGGTTTTCCATGTACACTGAGTTTTCCAAACTCACCCCATTTCTCTTCCATCCTTGCAGGTGAGCCCTAGTTGGTGGACTTGGAGCTGAGCCGGATTCAGAGTGGCCACGAAGATTAAACTTCTGGTTTTGAATAAGTTTCAAGTAGCTTCCTTGTAAATTTCGCATTTATTTTTGATTATTTCTATTTTGGTTAAAGTTGTAATAAGGCCGCTCTATTAGTTTTTTTATTTTGGGTTTTTTAAATTACTTAAATTGTTTTCGACATGAGATTCACATCACTTAAATTGATTCTTTGAAATTGGTTAACTGTTTATCAAAAATTACTTGTTTCAAACCGACACGACAACAAAACGTCTTCGAAATGAAACTTTTCAAAGTATAACAAAAGTCACGTTTTTCTAAACCCTTAACAATCGATAATGGATAGGACTCACACTAGTGAATCGGAACATTTCTCTTAAAACTTCATTAATGGTTTTTGCAAATCTCACCCAAACTTTAGTAAACTAGGTAACTTGGTTAGTGGTAGGTAATGTGACACACCAGATTCGGTCGTAACGTCTAGGCTGGGTTTGTGGTGTTACAATGTGTATAAGAGTTCTCGAGTATCCTTTAGTATTCGAAGTGGTTCAAAGGGTAATCCAACGACTATGTCAAAGAGGTGACAAGGTATGATCATGTTGAAAGGATACAGGTACATACACAAAGCTCATAAACATTGAGATTATGAATCAATGGAACCTATGAAGAAGTGAATGAATGAACTATGATCATGAGTTTTATTGTACATTATGTAAATGGCATGACTTAAAATGTATCTATGATACTTGATGACATTGTGATAAATATATTATTATGTTATGCGTATAATATTGCATGGTCAATGTTGCTAATTATTTACATGCCAACTTACTAAGCTTTATACTTACTCCCTTTTCTTTTCCATTTCCTTATAGTGTCGCAAGCTAGCTCAGGAATCGAAGGAAGTCGGAGCTCGATTAACACTATCAAACTAATCTTTTGGGTATAGTGAATTTAAGTATTTTGAGTTCGGCATGTATAGGGACTTGGTCCTTTTTTTTGTTATATGTCATATTGGTTTAGCCAAGTGTGTTGGCTTATAATGATTTGATGATTCATTTTGTATATGACCATGAGGTATGGCTCATATTAATTATGGGGATGTAATCCTATTCATGTATGCATGCATGTGCTAAGATCACTCTTGATGTGGCTAAATTCATTTAGCATGGATGAATTGTGGATGTGACCATAGATTTTGGGTGATGGAGTTGTGAGTAAATGGCATAATAACAACTAAGGCATGAATGTGTAAAATGGAAGTAATTCATGTTATATCAAAGTGATTTGGTAAGCTTAGCTTAAATAAAATATGAAGCCTTAAGCTAGTATAAATTGATAAGAAGTTGACATACATGAGTCATGTTTATGAATGTGAAAGTGCTCATTTATGCCATGTAAGATGCCATTGAGATGAGTGAGTATGCATGTGTTATTGAGCGTGACAAAGGCTTGGAAAATAGCCTTAAAGTTGTCCACACGGATAGACACATGGGCGTGTGTCTATACCGTGTGTGACACACGGTCTACCCTATGGGCGTGTGATCTGGCCGTGTGTCCCCTACACCCTAGTAAATGCAAAATAGAATGCTTAGAAGTAAACACACGGGCAGAGACATGACCATGTGTCTTAGCCGTGCGAAGGACATTGCAGCAGGACTTGGGTGTGTGCCCAGGCTATGTGAAGTCTACACTTAATTTTTTGAATTGAGTTTGCCACACGGCCTAAGTACACAGGTGTGTGACTTGGCCGTGTGACCCTAATTGTGTTGATGATGTCATAAACAAAGAGTTACATGGGCGGAGGAACGGGTGTGTGTGACCACACAAGCGTGTGACCCTGTTTCATGAAAATTTTCTAAGTTTTCCCAAAGATTTCTAAAGTTCTCAATTTAGTTGATCACGATTTTCGTGACAAGTAAGTTTTATATATTTATAATTAATCGTTCTTGAAACTAACTATTATCACGATGCAGGCAAGTGTACCTATTGAATAGTAGTATAGTTTTAGCAAGACCGGATTGCCGAACCCAAAGGAACTAAAAGTACTGGTAATGACTGTCTTTTTATTATCTAGCCTAAGAATAATGAGGTTTTGTTTTAACTAACTAATTATCTAAACTAAGAATTCACAGAAAATAGAATTGGGGAATTACTTGTGGAAATAACGATTGAATTAAGACAATACCTAAGAAAGAATCCACCTAGACTTCACTTGTTATTCTGACTCCGAATCAGACGATTTATTCATTTAACTTGTTCCATAGAGATCCTTAAGTTATGTTATTATCCCTATTCAAGACTAATAATGTCTAATCCCTAGATTGAATAATTGAGACTTTTCTCTAATTAACACCCTAGGGTTGCATTAACTCGATCTATGGATCCCCTTATTAGGTTTCACCCTAATCTAGCAAAATCTTGCCACCCTATCTCTAGGCACACAATCAACTTCGCTTAATTATGACAAATGTACTCTTAGACAGGGTCTATTCCTCCTCTGAATAAGAGCTTATCTTGAATCAGTATCCTGGGATATCAAAACAAGAATTAAGAACACATAATTAAGAACAAGTTAAATATTTATCATACAATTCAGAAAATAATAACAAGATTCATCTTATGTTTAATTCCCCTTAGGTATTTAGGGGATTTAGTTCATAACTAAAAAGGAAAACATATCAGAAAAATAATGAATACAAAACATAAAGAAAACCCAAAACTCTTGAAGGGAAATTGAGGGGAGATCTTCAGTCTTGATGGTGAATTCGGCTTCTGGGATGGATCAATCAGCTTCCCTTCAGCAGTTCCCTGCCTCTTTTTCTCTGCGTCCTCTACCTCCCTCTTTTAGGATGTATTTATAGGCCTTAGAATGCCTGAAAGCCCTCAAAATAAGCCTTTTCCAAATTAGACTCAGCTTGGGCTTGGCAGGGACACACCAATGTGACACGCTCATGTGCGATTACTTTAGGCCATTATAGAACCTGTTAGAATGGCACGGGCGTGTGTTCTACCTGTGTGAGTCGTGCTTCGATCCTGCCAAATTGACACGGTCGTGTGGTCTGCCCGTGTGAGGAAGTCTAGGCCATGTTGATTTCGTACTTTGGCCCATTTTCTCTGTTTTTGGCCCGTTTCTCGTTCCTTTCACTCTCTTATGCTTTCGTAAGTATAAAACATGAAATTAAGGCATTAGGAGCATCGAATTCACCAATTCTAAGGAAAAATCATCCATAAAATGTTTTAAGCATGGGGTAAAAATATGTATAAATTATGGTTTATCAAATACCCCTACACTTAAGCATTTGCTTGTCCTCAAGCAAAATTCTCAACTCATAATCAAAATAAATTCTTCTCAACTTATAATATCTATTGAAAATATCTCAAAATAATGCACAGGTAATTCAAAATAATCCACTGGTAATCATACATTAAGAATTCAACTAAAAGAACATCAAAGTTTCAAACATTCCCAGTTGAGCATTTTATCCTGAAAACATAGGTGTCTCCCCTTATCTAAGTAATTACCTTTGATTCAGAATATCACAGAGTTTCACATCCTCACTAAAGATTCACGCAAATCACTCGATGTGACAACCTAAAGTGACCCTAGTCGAAAAGCGATCTCGGGACCGCTAGACCGAGTCACCAAATTATTTGAATGTGATAATTATTGCCTAAAATATGTGAATATAAATGTCTGAAAGTTTTAAGCTACAATTTAGTTAATTGCATGTGAATTTAGTTGATAGGACTTATGTGAGAAAATTTAGAAATGTGCTAGGCAAATGCAAGTGGCCTAATAGTGCATGTAATCAAAGGGGTGGACTTGCATGTCAATTTCCCCCCATTTAAGTACTAGTGGCCAGCCATGACAAGGGATGATGGGCAAAACATGTCATGAAACATGTTGTGTTAATGGAAAAAAAAAGAAGAGAAAAGCTCTCATGTTGTTCTTGGCCGAATAGGAGAAAGAAAAAGAAGGAAAAAGAGCTTTGAGGAAATCGGCTATGGTGGTTTGATAAACTAAGGTATGTTTGATGATGTTCCATAAGATGCATGCATGTTTTAGTAGTTAGCTTGAGTCCTAAATAGCCCATGGTTCAAATCTTTACTATGTCATGGAGATGATATTCGGCCAAGGTGGATTGGTGTTGATATCATTTGCATGCTAAAAGTGAAGCTTTGTAATGGTGCATGTGATGGTGGATTGATGATTCTTGAATCTTCTTTTTAGCATTTTTGAGTGAGACATTAAGTTCTTTGTTTAACCATGGCCAAAAAATTGAAATGGTATGGTGTTGTGATGCAATCGGCCCCAACATAGACATGTATGTTCGGCCACATGAATAAGTACATAAGTTATGTGTATGTTCGGCCATAGGTAGCCTATTGATGGCTTTAGCTTGACTTAGAAAATTCGGCTAAGGGGAAATATTAGCTAGTATGTTGAATTCGATTCATGATTTCGTACATATGTGACTCTAGTGTCTAATGTATATATGGGCTAAGTACCTTGAGCTTCTCTTTTGATGTTCGAATGAATTGTATTAAATTGCTTGATGTGATTAAAAATACGTATGACCATTGTGTATTTGAGCTAAAAGGTGGCCATATGACCTATCAAACTCCTTGTCATATTCGGCCATAAGCTAGCAAAATGAGACTTTAATGAGTTAAATTTGTTTGAATTAAGCTCAAGAGCAAAGGGGAACTAAATCCGATAAAAGGAAGGAAAAAGTGGTCGAATAGCCGTCGAAACCGTTCGACAACATCCGAGGTAAGTTCTTGAGTAATAGAGCTTAAATTATGATTTGATTAGATCATGTTTTAAGCAAATCAAAATCATGCTCCTTGTGTGTGGCTATTGAGCCGAAATTGCAAGAGTGATAAGTGTCTTGTGTTTGAGTTTTGCTAATGAAAATGAAATACGAATGTGTCATGATTTATTGTTAAATGTGCATGGTTATTCGAATGATGTCCGGGCTAAGTCCCGAAGGCTTTGTGCTAAGTGACAATATCTGGACTAAGATCTGAAGGCATTTGTGCGAGATACTAATTCCGGGCTAAGCCCGAAGGCATTTGTGCGAGTTACTAAATCCGGGTTAAGTCCCGAAGGCATTTGTGCGAGTTACTATAACCGGGCCATGACCCGAAGGCATTTGAACGAGTAGCTATATCCGGTTAAATTCCGAAGGTACGTGATTTGGGAATGAACGATCTTGCTGTAAAAATTTCAGTTAATACGCTTGTAACATCCCAACATTGAGGTATGTTTCGTATGTGCTTTGAATTAGTTGAGCCCTTACAAATAAGTATTCGCTCAGTTGATAAATGAGCTACCGGCCTTTGGCTAAGTTGATCTTTGTGTATGAATATAAGGGTTGGTAATGTGAAGTAAGTATGATACTGAAAATTTGTGCATATGAAATTATCTGTTTAGCTACATGAATGCTATACTTTTGTTGTGCTGGAATCCCTTGCTCAAAACTTACTAAGCATAAATTGCTTACTCCGTTTCTTTGTTTCTCTGTTTTATAGATTTTGGCTCGTCAGCTATCGGACTCGGGATTGTCGAAGTCGAAGTTGTCCACACTATCAAAGCCCTTTTGGTACACTTTTGGTTGAACTCTGAAAATGGCATGTATAGGACTACCCTTTTTGTTGTTGGTCATGTACCCTTTGGTTTTGTATAAATTTGGATAGCTATGCGAAAATGGCTTATATACACTTTGAGCATAGCATTATAATCGTTTTGTATGTTGTTCATTAAGAGGTATGGAAATGTTTGGTAACGATTAGCCATTGGGAATGGTTAATTACGATTATTTTGATGCTATGTATGACAAACTCTAGTTGATTCATGGAAAACCATGAAATAGGTAAAGTTTACCTTAAAAACAAATACTGACAGCAGCAGTGGTGTGGATTTGAAAAAAAAATCACTAAAAATAGTAGGAATGGAATTAAATAGTGAATAAATTATGTAATTGAACCTTGATGAATCTATTTTCATAGGAAAGTAATGAAACGATCATATGAACAATATTTTATGAGATTTTAAAGTTTTCATGAAACAGGGCCAGAGCAGCTTCTGGATTCCCTGTTCGGACTTAGGAAATTCATTATAAATTAACCAGAGATAGTTAGAAGTCCTGCCATATATGTATAGACTCCTTTTCGAGTCTAGTTTCTTTAGAAACAAATGGCATAAGTATTGAAGCCCTGTACAGGGAGATATCCAAGTCGTAATGCATGAAGGTCAGAATAGTGGAACCCTGTAACAGGGGAGACTTTAACTAATAAACTGTACTAATTGGCCTCACCAAAAATTATAGAAAAAAAAGTTGTAGATAGATATATGAGTCTAGTTTCTGGAAAAATTTACGAAACTAGTTTTTGAGTTTTGGAACTCAAGATATGATTTTTAAGGTGACAGTGACGCAGTTAGCCAGCTTGTCTGGAAATTTTTAAAATGGACCGAGAAAATAAATGAATTAAGTCTGTTAGCACCTCGTGTTCGACCTCGGCAACGGTCTCGGGTACGGGGTGTTACAATTTTATTGGTATCAGAGCTACGGTTTAGTCGATTCTAGGACTACCATAATACGTTTGGGTCTAGCTATACATGCCATTATGTGATTATTTGATAGTGTGATGATTTCTGACAATTGAAAATGTGTTTATTTATAGTAATGGATCCCGATCCCGACCGAGTGGTAGCTGATGATCTTGAGAGTGTAGCGCCTGCTCCCGCGCAAGGGAAGCGCCGGCAGACTCTCAACCTATTGCTAGCAATCCGAATGATGAGGCTAGGCAAGCTTTTTATAGCGTGATGAATGATTGGTTCAACCAATACATTCGAACTAATACGGCTGTTCGACAACCTCCATTCCCGACTAATACCACCCCCGCACCTACAATACCTCCGGTAACTGACCAAATAAGGTCAAATAAGCCCCCAGTTGACAGAATCCGAAAACATGGGGCTACTGAATTTAAAGCTACGGATAGCGACGATGCCGAGCAAGCTGAATTTTGGTTGGACAACACTATCCGGGTACTCGATGAGCTATCTTGTACACCCGATGAATGCCTAAAGTGTACTATCTCCTTGCTACGCGATTCTGCCTACTATTGGTAGAGTACTCTGACTTCTGTTGTGCCCCGAGAGCAAGTAACTTGGGAGTTTTTCCAAACTGAGTTTCGAAAAAAGTATATCAGTCAGAGATTTGTTGATCAAAAAGGGAAGGAATTTCTTGAGCTTAAGCAAGGTTCTATGTCAGTTACTGATTACGAGCGAAAATTTGTTAGACTTAGTAGATACGCTCGGGAATGTGTTTCGTCCGAGGCTATCATTTGTAAACGCTTCGAGGATGGACTGAATGAAGATATAAAAATGTTCGTTGGCATTCTTGAAATACGAGAGTTCGTAGTACTTGTCGAGCGAGCTTGTAAAGCCGAAGAGCTTAGAAAAGAAAAACAAAAAGTTGATGTGGGAACTGGAGAGTTTCGTAAAAGATCCTCGGGAAAGTCTCTTCAACAGGCATCGAAGAAATTTCGAGATGATGTGGGCCGGTCTAGAGGCACTTCGGGCCTTTTTAGACGAGATCGTGATCGACCCCCTGTGGGTACACGAGGCACTTCAGTCGTTAGTGTTGGAAATGAACGTCGAGACAGAACGGAGTGTCAGCATTGTGGTAAATAGCAGTCGGGGAGCTGTAGGTTCCATGACCGCTCCTGCTATAAGTGTGAATCAGCTGACCACTTCATTAAGGATTGCCCGAGGTTGTCTGAACAGAATATAAATCAAAGCGAGAAACCGGGTGCTACCACTGTTCGAGGTAGACCATCTAGAAATACGGACAATGCTAGGGGTGGTCAGAGAGGATCTAGAGATGCTACGACCAGATCCGAGGCTCGCGCTCCTGCTAGGGCTTATGCTATACGTGCACGCGAGGATGCTTCCTCGCCAGATGTTATTGCCGGTACTTTTACTCTCTTTGATACTAATGTGATTGCTTTGATTGACCCTGGTTCTACTCATTCTTATATATATGCGAAACCTTAGCATCCAGTAAGACTTTACCTATTGAGTCTACTGAGTTCGTAATTCGGATGTCAAATCCCTTGGGTCGTTACGTGCTTGTCGACAAAGTGTGTAAGAAATGTCCCCTAGTAATTCGAGATTCCTATTTTCCGGCGGACTTGATGCTTTTGCCGTTTGATGAATTTGATGTTATTCTTGGTTCGGATTGGTTGACCGCGCATGATGCGGTTGTGAATTGCAAAAGCATGACTATTGATTTGAGGTGCGCAAATAACGAGATAATTCGAGTTGAGTCTACGAACTTAAGGGGGTTGCCAGCTGTAATATCAGCAATGTTGGCCCAGAAATATGTAAGAAAAGGGTGCGAAGCATACCTTGCGTATGTACTTGATGACAAAGAATTAGAAAAGAAACCCGAATCTGTGCCGGTGGTTTGTGAACACCCGGATGTTTTCCTGAAGAATTACCGGGTTTACCACCTGTTCGGGAGGTAGAGTTTAGTATTGAGCTTGTACCTGGAAGCCTCCAAGAAATATTACCGAAGTTGGGAGCTTCTTGGGGCTCGCCGGTTATTACCGACGATTTGTAAAAGGTTTCTCGATGATAGCCACACCAATGACGAAGCTACTTCAAAAGGATGTTAAGTTCGAATGGACGGAGAAATGTCAGAAAAGTTTCGATCAACTGAAAACTTATTTGACTGAAGCTCCAATTTTAGTGCAACCCGAATCAGGCAAAGAGTTTATCATTTATAGTGACGCATCCCTACTTGGGTTGGGTTGCGTATTGATGCAAGAAGGTTGAGTTGTGGCCTATGCGTCGAGACAATTGAAGCCACACGAGAGAAATTATCTGACCCATGATCTCGAACTAGCTGCCATCGTATTTGCTTTGAAAATATGGCGACATTATTTGTTTGGTGAGAAGTGCCATGTATTTTCGGATCACAAAAGTCTCAAATATTTGATGACCCAGCGAGACTTGAATCTACGACAAAGGCGTTGGCTTGAGTTGTTGAAAGATTATGAGCTTGTCATTGATTACCACCCGGGAAAGGCTAATGTGGTTACGGACGCCTTAAGCCAGAAATCACTGTTTGCTTTGCGAGCGATGAATGTACACTTGTCTGTTCTACCCGACAATGTGTTAGTAGCTGAATTAAAAGCCAAACCATTATTGATTCATCAAATTCGTGAAGCTCAGAAAGTCGATGATGAATTGGTTGCAAAACGGGCTGAGTGTGTTCCGAACAAGGAATCGGAGTTTCAAATTGATGATGATGATTGTTTGAGGTTTAGAAGTCGTTTGTGTGTTCCAAGGAATTCGGAACTCATTCCGATGATTCTGAACGAAGCCCATTGTAGCTGAATGTCAATTCACCCGGGGAGTACGAAAATGTAAAACGATTTGAAACGTCGGTTTTGGTGGCATGGTATGAAACGAGACATCTCTGACTTTGTTTCGAGATGTTTAATATGTCAACAAGTGAAAGCAGAACATCAAGTGCCTTCAGGATTACTTCAGCCGATCATGGTACCTGAATGGAAATGGGATCGAGTCACGATGGATTTCGTATCTGGGTTGCCAGTATCGGCAAGTAAGAAAGATACAATTTGGGTTGTTGTGGATAGACTGACTAAGTCGGCTCACTTTATCCCCGTACGTACGGATTTTTCATTGGATAAACTAGCTGAATTGTATGTTTCTCAGATTGTGAGATTACACGGGGTATCGATTTCTGTTGTGTCGGATAGAGATCCAAGGTTCACCTCGCGATTTTGGAAGAAATTTCAAGAAGCTTTGGGTACCAAGCTGCATTTTAGCACCGCTTTTCATCCACAAACCGATGGTCAATCCGAGCGGATAATTCAGACACTTGAGGATATGTTGAGATGTTGCATCCTCGAGTTCAGCGGTTCATGGGAACGGTATTTACCTTTGATTGAATTCGCTTACAACAACAGTTTTCAATCAAGTATTAAGATGGCACCTTACGAGGCTTTGTACGGTCGTAAATGCCGTACACCATTGTTTTGGACCGAGCTCGGTGATAGTAAAATTTTCGGAGTTGATTAGATTAAAGATGCTGAACAGAAAGTAAAGGTAATCCGTGAAAGTCTGAAGGCAGCCACAGATCGTCAGAAATCGTATGTGGATTTGAAACGAAAAGACGTTGAATATCAGGTGGGAGATAAAGTGTTTCTTAAAGTTTCGCCTTGGAAAAAGATACTCAGATTTGGCCGTAAGGGCAAGTTGAGCCCGAGATTCATTGGGCCGTACGAAATCTCCGAACGAATTGGTCCAGTTGCATATAGATTGATTTTGCCCCCTGAACTTGAAAAGATTCACGACGTCTTTCATGTTTCGATGCTTCGACGTTATAGATCTGATCCATCACACGTAATTAATCCATCAGAGGTTGAAATTCAATCCGACATGAGTTATGAAGAAGAACCGATTCGTATCCTAGCTCGTGAACTGAAAGAGTTGCGAAACAAAAGGGTTCCATTAGTAAAAGTGTTATGGCTCAAACACAGAATCGAAGAAGCTACTTGGGAAACCGAGAACTCTATGAAAGAACGTTACCCAAACCTATTTACCGGTAAGATTTTCGGGGACAAAAATTTCTTAAGTGGGGGAGAGTTGTATAGCCCTAAAGTGACCCTAGTCGGAAAGCGGTCTCGGGACCGCTAGACTGAGTCACCAAATTATTTGAATGTGATAATTATTGCCTAAAATATGTGAATATAAATGTGTGAAAGTTTTAAGCTTCGATTTAGTTAATTGCATGTGAATTTAGTTGATAGGACTTAGGTGAGAAAATTTAGAAATGTGCTAGGCAAATGCAAGTGGCCTAATAGTGCATGTAATCAAAGGGGTGGACTTGCATGTCAATTTCCCCCCATTTAAGTACTAGTGGCCGGCCATGACAAGGGATGATGGGCAAAACATGTCATGAAACATGTTGTGTTAATGGAAAAGAAAAAGAAGAGAAAAGCTCTCATGTTGTTCTTGGCCGAATAGGAGAAAGAAAAAGAAGGAAAAAGAGCTTTGAGGAAATCGGCTATGGTGGTTTGATAGACTAAGGTATGTTTGATGATGTTCCATGAGATGCATGCATGTTTTAGTAGTTAGCTTGAGTTCTAAATAGCCCATGGTTCAAATCTTTACTATGTCATGGAGATGATATTCGGCCAAGGTGGATTGGTGTTGATATCATTTGCATGCTAAAAGTGAAGCTTTGTAATGGTGCATGTGATGGTGGATTGATGATTCTTGAATCTTCTTTTTAGCATTTTTGAGTGAGACATTAAGTTCTTTGTTTAACCATGGCCAAAAAATTGAAATGGTATGGTGTTGTGATGCAATCGGCCCCAACATAGACATGTATGTTCGGCCACATGAATAAGTACATAAGTTATGTGTATGTTCGGGCCATAGGTAGCCTATTGATGGCTTTAGCTTGACTTAGAAAATTTGGCTAAGGGGAAATATTAGCTAGTATGTTGAATTCGATTCGTGATTTCGTACATATGTGACTCTAGTGTCTAATGTATATATGGACTAAGTACCTTGAGCTTCTCTTTTGATGTTCGAATGAATTGTATTAAATTGCTTGATGTGATTAAAAATGCGTATGACCATTGTGTATTTGAGCTAAAAGGTGGCCATATGACCTATCAAACTCCTTGTCATATTCGGCCATAAGCTAGCAAAATGAGACTTTAATGAGTTAAATTTGTTTGAATTAAGCTCAAGAGCAAAGGGGAACTAAATCCGATAAAGGGAAGGAAAAAGTGGTCGAATAGCCGTCGAAACCGTTCGACAACATCCGAGGTAAGTTCTTGAGTAATAGAGCTTAAATTATGATTTGATTAGATCATGTTTTAAGCAAATCAAAATCATGCTCCTTGTGTGTGGCTATTGAGCCAAAATTGCAAGAGTGATAAGTGTCTTGTGTTTGAGTTTTGCTAATGAAAATGAAATACGAATGTGTCATGATTTATTGTTAAATGTGCATGGTTATTCGAATGATGTCCGGGCTAAGTCCCGAAGGCTTTGTGCTAAGTGACCATATCCGGACTAAGATCCGAAGGCATTTGTGCGAGATACTAATTCCGGGCTAAGCCCGAAGGCATTTGTGCGAGTTACTAAATCCGGGTTAAGTCCCGAAGGCATTTGTGCGAGTTACTATAACCGGGCTATGACCTGAAGGCATTTGAACGAGTAGCTATATCCGGTTAAATTCCGAAGGTACGTGATTTGGGAATGAACGATCTTGCTGTAAAAATTTCAGTTAATACGCTTGTAACATCCCAACATTGAGGTATGTTTCGTATGTGCTTTGAATTAGTTGAGCCCTTACAAATAAGTATTCGCTCAGTTGATAAATGAGCTACCGACCTTTGGCTAAGTTGATCTTTGTGTATGAATATAAGGGTTGGTAATGTGAAGTAAGTATGATACTGAAAATTTGTGCATATGAAATTATCTGTTTAGCTACATGAATGCTATACTTTTGTTGTGCTGGAATCCCTTGCTCAAAACTTACTAAGCATAAATTGCTTACTCCGTTTCTTTGTTTCTCTGTTTTATAGATTTTGGCTCGTCAGCTATCGGACTCGGGATTGTCGAAGTCGAAGTTGTCCACACTATCAAAGCCCTTTTGGTACACTTTTGGTTGAACTCTGAAAATGGCATGTATAGGACTACCCTTTTTGTTGTTGGTCATGTACCCTTTGGTTTTGTATAAATTTGGATAGCCATGCGAAAATGGCTTATATACACTTTGAGCATAGCATTATAATCGTTTTGTATGTTGTTCATTAAGAGGTATGGAAATGTTTGGTAACGATTAGCCATTGGGAATGGTTAATTACGATTATTTTGATGCTATGTATGACAAACTCTAGTTGATTCATGGAAAACCATGAAATAGGTAAAGTTTACCTTAAAAACAGATACTGACAGCAACAGTGGTGTGGATTTGAAAACAAAAATCACTAAAAATAGTAGGAATGGAATTAAATAGTGAATAAATTATGTAATTGAACCTTGATGAATCTATTTTCATAGGAAAGTAATGAAACGATCATATGAACAGTATTTTATGAGATTTTAAAGTTTTCGTGAAACAGGGCCAGAGCAGCTTCTGGATTCCCTGTTCGGACTTAGGAAATTCATTATAAATTAACCAGAGATAGTTAGAAGTGCTGCCATATATGTATAGACTCCTTTTCGAGTCTAGTTTCTTTAGAAACAAACGGTATAAGTATTGAAGCCCTGTACAGGGAGATATCCAAGTCGTAACGCATGAAGGTCAGACTAGTCGAACCCTGTAACAGGGGAGACTTTAACTAATAAACTGTACTAATTGGCCTGACCAAAAATTCTAGAAAAAAATTTGTAGATGGATATATGAGTCTAGTTTCAGGAAAAATTTACGAAACTAGTTTTCGAGTTTTGGAACTCAAGCTATGATTTTTATGGTGACAGTGACGCAGTTAGCCAGCTTGTCTGGAAATTTTTAAAATGGACCGAGAAAATAAATGAATTAAGTCTGTTAGCACCTCGTGTTCGACCCCGACAACGGTCTCGGGTACGGGGTGTTACACTCGTGGTGTTTAAGGACAATAAATGAAGCACTCAATTGTCAATAATGAAAAATTATTACTATAGGCTTGCATGAAAATCAAATCTCCACCACTATAAATTGAGATGATACATCAATCAAAAGGTCTTTAGAAGGTTGTAATGAGGCTTGGTTAAGGGGTGTGGTCTCAAGCTGAAAGAAAAGGTTAGAATCGAGATTGAATTGAAAAATTGCCTAACTAGAAAAATAGCTACTCATCAATTGTGTACAACAGAACTTTTCTTAGAATATGGAATTTAACTTCTTTAGTTCAGAAGATTACTACTACTAATATGTATACATGGTTTTTTTTTTAAGAACAAGTTAAATTACAAAATAGAATAAAACATAGTTAAGCAACTATTTCATTTCAAATCTCGACAAAAATGGGGATCAAATTAATTTAGGGGACTTCAACAATAATGGGTTAAGGGTTAATATTAAGGGTAATACAAGAAATGGTTTGTTAGCTCAACGGGGTTTACTAAGGGTTAATCATGGAAGTAGGCTTTTCATGGCATGAGTGGGTTAATCCTAAGTGACTTTCTCATTTTGACATATCAAGTCAAATAGTTTGGTCTTGAAATGCATAATCAAGCAAGTTCTAGAATAACAGTTCAATACTGACGCACTCAAAGCGATAATAAAAGTGAGCATGAAAGAATTAATAGATGCTCAAAAGGCGAAAAAAATCTCACAAAAATTATGGCTTTTTGATGTTTAAAACTTGTGAATTCCAACTCAAAGTAATACCAAAACTTTGAGGAAACAACCTAAAATTTTAAATTCTTAAAAATCAACGTATCATGCTTGATTCTCTAATGTCTTAAAGTTTAAACAATCAATGCATAAATGCCTATGTTTTAATTCAAGATATATCAATCAAAATCATAAATTTATCCTAAATATGATATGAGAGCTTTTCAAGAGAATAAGGTAGTCATTCAAGGATTTTTCTGATAATGAAATGAATACCCCCCACACTTAAGATGTACATTGTCCTCAATGTACAAAGATAGATATTTTGACAAATGTAAGTGTAAGTTCATTAGATAGGGAGAAAAGTGAAACTTCCTGAGTGATGAATGAATTTCCTTGAACTGGAGTTTCAGAGAATAATCGGCGTGAGGGTGGAGGAGGATACTCTAGTGGTGGTAGAGGTTCATTAGTCCATAAGTCCTGCGCCAAAAGAATATTATATCTGAAGTTGGTTATGGTCTAGGTCGAGCAGGACATGGCAGTCGTAGAGAACCTTTTCGAGTGGAGTTTCGAGTCCCTGAGTAATAGTGAGCTTTGAAGGTTTTTATAACTGTGATAGCATCAGGAACTCTTTTAGAAAATATATAAGGAAGAATGATTACTCTGTAGGAAATAGCCGGAATTCAAAATTGTTAAATAAATATTATAAATCCTAATAAAAATAAGATGAAAGAAAAATAAAATGTTGTCTTAAAATAAAATCAAATAAAAGTAAAAATATAAAATAATAAATGAAAGTTTTTAAACATCTTCGTCACTAGATGGTTGGCGAGGTGGGGGTGGCGATGATATGTGGAGGTGCTGACAGATCTGCTGTAGAGTAGCATCAATGTTGTCAAATCATTGAAAACACTGCTGCTCGAATCGAGTGAGGCGCTCAGAAATGTCAGCATATGAAGCCGCCGCATGAACTGGATGAGAGGGTGGTGGTGGCTGAGACTGTCGGTCCTCGTGCTGTGGTGGGACATCATCAGTAATGTCCTCAGAGGCCTTCCCCTCAGTAGATTAGGTGAGACGATATTGAGGAGGGTAGGTTCCTCGGTGCTTTTCGATCATCCTCATGCTTAGCATCCTCAAGATGCCTTGTGAAGACATCTGGCCAATGAGGGTCAATGATGATTCCTGGGCCACGATGTTGAGTAGCTTGGAGCGTATAGCCAACCGAGTAACATAAGGGCCAGTGGGGATGACCCCCTTCCTATGCCGCCCCGTCTGGTGTTGAATGGTGAGGGCAATGAAATAGGCAAGGTCGATGACGTGCCCATGTGACATACACCATAAAAAGTAGGCGTCGTGAGTGTTGACAACGCCAGTGCTCTCTCGCCTTTCTGTTCTCGTGTAAGCCAAAATGGCGTGTAGGTACCTCAGAGATAGAGGGAGAGCCGATGCCTTGGAGCGGCTAGGATTGTAGGTGGCTGAACTTGGTACTAGTGCATCCCAGCACTGTGAAGGAGAATGATGGATATGGCAGTTGAGAGTATCTAAGTAATTCTCCTCTTTGAACCCCTCCGTATATAAGCCCAGTGCAGTACCGAATTCTGGGACGCTGAGCTGGCGGATTAATCTACCTAGGCGAAATTGCACCGTTCTGGGATCATCATAGTTCGTCATTATAGTCTGAAGATGAAACGTTGAGCATAGTTCCATCCTGAGCTCGAGATATATTGGCTTGATGATCCCAAAGAAAATCTCTCAAGGATCGGGGTTAGGAGGGCCTGACTTGCATCAGCCAACTGAACTTGTTCTACTACAGCCCAGTCGATACAGCAGCCTGCAATTAGAGGTCGGGCCCGGAGTATTTGGAAAAGTTCTTCTTGGGGCCTGATGGGGAATTGCGGGAAAGGGTAGCGAATTTTCGCGGTAGGACCCGAGGAAGATGACGCTCCCTTCCTTTTCTTTGAAGTAGGGACAGTAGTTTTCTTTCCTCGTGAAGATGACATGGTAACCCCACAAGCAAAACCATTATTTTGTCGTGAGGAATGTTCAAGGTAAGACGAAAACAAATCCAAAAAGGCAGAAGTCATAAATTATAACTAATAATCCCAGCCACAACTACTGGCAACTTAATCAAAAACAATTTGATAGCATAATTTCATGACCTTAGCTTGGTAATAGCATGAGAATGAGCATAGTAGTGGCATGGGTATGACAAGAGAATGAGGCTTTCTTAATAACACGGTTCAACATGTAATGTATACTAAGTAACCTATGAATGCAAATTAAATGTAGAATAATGAGCAAAAATGAAAATAGTACAAGAAAACTGAAGACTATTCTGATAATAAGCATTAGAATAAAGTAAAATAGAAGCGAAAAGAGTAAACAAATGTTAAGGGAGAGAGATTAGGCGTAAAAAATGGAGCGGGAAGCGACGCTCGGGCATGGCAGGGAAGGCGTGTGGACTTTCAATGGCTAGGGTTAGGGTTTTTGGGTGAAGAAGACAATAAATAGTGCAGCCTATTTATAGATTTTGGGGCACACGGCCAGGGAAGACGCCCGTGTTCCCTAATTTTTGCCCATGTGACTTGCGAATTTTGAATTTGGGCGAGTCTAACATTTTGTCCATGCCCGTGTCCCTTGGGCGTGTGGGTGCACACGGCTGTGTCGCACGATCGTGTCTGGCGTCGTTCGCTTCTCCCACACCCGTGTATGTAGGCCCACATATCCCCTTAACTCCCTCCTACAATCCTTCCTCACATATCTCCTTAACTCCCTCCTGCAATCCTTCCTCACATATCTCCTTAACTCCCTCCTACAATCCTTCCATGACCAATTCAAACTCCACTCCACTCTGCAGTTTTTTTAGTCAAACACTCCTACCTCCCATAGCCAACAGTAAAAATAATCTCCATTTGCACAAGCAAGGATTCGAACCTCAGACCACTAGCACACTCCACACGCCACTATCCACTAGACCAGTAGGCTCTTTATGTCATACTTTACAAAAATAAACTTATAACTCTACTGGCCAAAGATAGGGGTTTTATCCTAAAAAAACAAAATTTTGTGGAAGCCAAGGCTTGAACCCATGACTTCCAAGACACTTCTAGAGCACACAACCACTAAGCCAAACACACAATTGTGTCACTTCCTTTCACAATTAAATATTTATGAGCAGCTTCCCTACTGCTCCCTCACTCAAGACCTAATACTTCTAGGCCAAAATTTGGGGCGTTACAACTTAAAATGTATCTATGATACTTGAGGACATTGTGATAAATATATCATTGTGTTATACGTATAATATTGCATGGTTAATGTTGTTAATTATTTACATGCAAACTTACTAAACTTTGTGCTTACTCCCTTTCCTTTTCCATTTCCTTATAGTGTCACCAAGATAGCTTGGGGATCGAAGGAAGCCAGAGCTTGATTCACACTTCAAACTAATCTTTTGGGTATAGTAAATTTAAGTATTTTGAGTATGGCATCTATAGGGGCTTAGGTTTTTTTTTATATGTCATATGGTTTAGACAAGTATGTTGGTTTATAATGATTTGATGATTCATTTTGTATATGGCCATGAAATATGGCTCATATTAATTATGGGGATGTAATCCTATTCATATATGCATGCATGTGCTAAGATCACTCTTGATGTGGTTAAATTCATTTAGCATGGATGAATTGTAGATGTGACCATAGATGTTGGGTGATGAGTTGTGAGTAAATGACATAATAACAACTAAGGCATGAATGTGTAAAATGGAAGTAAATTCATGTTATATCTATGTATATAATGTATGTGAAGCTTAGCTTAAATAAAATATGAAGCCTTAAGCTAGTATAAATTGATAAGAAGTTGACATACATGAGTCATGTTTATTAATGTGCAAGTGCTCATTTATGCCATGTAAGATGTCATTGAGATGAGTGAGTGTGCATATGTTATTGAGGGTGACAAATGCTTGGAATATAGCCTCAAAGTTGTCCACATGGGTAGACACACAGGCGTGTGTCCAGACCGTGTGTGACACTTGGTTTGCCCTATAGGCTTGTAATCTGGTCGTGTGTCCCCTACACCCTAGTAAATGCAAAACAGAATGCTCAATAGTAAACACATGGGCAGAGATACGGCCATGAAGGACACAGTCGCAGGACTTGGGCGTGTGCCAAGGCCGTGTGAAGTCTGCACTTAATTTTTGGAATTTAATTTTCCACACGGCCTAAGCATACGGGCGTGTGCCACAACATAGCCTTCCCAGACGGGCGTGTGACCTTATTTCATGAAAATTTTCTAAGTTTTTCCAAATTTTTCTAAAGTTCTGAGTTTAGTCTCAAACCATACCTAATATATATTTTGGGCCTCGTCAGCCCATATAACGGACATTTTGCATATGTATGAATGAATTTAATTTGAACGAAATTTTATGGCTTGGTATTGTATGTTTGCTTATGTTTAAGGCCGATAATACCTCGTACCCTGTCCCGGCATCGGAACGGGTAAGGGGTGTTACATGGACACCGAAGTACTAAGCCTATAAGCTACACTTCCCTCGAAAACACAGTTGGATATCTATTGAGATAATCAATAACAGTGGTCGCCACAAAGACAAGCTCAGTAAGCCGTAACAAATGTTGGATACTAGTAACAATAACACTCTCCCTACATTAGTGCATTCAGTATTATTTCTTTCACATAGCCCATACAACATGTGAATAACCTTATTGGCATGTCATTCGTATCCTATCTTGTCATTCATTCAGCACAATTTACACAATTATCATTTATTGCAGTTCAATCCATCAGTTACCTTTTTGGTACCATTTTACATACAATTTCTAGGTATAATGACATCATAAAATGTAACGCCCCCGTACCCGAGACCGTCGCCGGAGTCGAGTCCAAGGTGTTACTAAATTGAATTCATTAATTAAACAGCTTAAACAATTTATTTTAGAATTTCCAGACAAGCTGGCTAACTGTGTCACATTCGCTTAAAATTTCATATCTCGATTTCTGAAACTTGAAATTAAGATCCATAAATTTTCCCTGAAAATAGACTCATATATCTATCTACTAATTTTTTTCTAGAATTTTTGGTAGATCTAATTAGTATATTTTATTGATTAAAGTCTCCCCTACTTCAGGGTTTGACTACTCTGACCCCTGTGTATTTCGAATCAGATATCTACCTGTACAAAGCTTCAATGATTATGTTGTTCATTTCTAATAAAACTAGACTCAATAAGGAATATACACATATAAAACATGACTTATAATTATTTTTTTCCAATTTATGGTGAATTTTTAAATTCATAAAAGGGGATTCAGAGACCACTCTAACCCTGTTCCACCAAAACTTAAATATCTCACAAAATATAACTCATTTACCTGTTTTGTTCCATCCATATGAAAATAGACTCATGAAGCTTCAATTTCATAACTTATTAATCCTTTAATTCTATTTCTAATATTTTTAGTGATTTTTCAAATTCACGTCACTGCTGTTGTCTGATTCTGTTTTGTGGCCAATTTTACCTTTCCAAGGATTTTCATGGTTTAGTTAAGACATAAAGCATACATGTTATCATATATAAACTTGATTAGCCATTCCAATAGCTAATCATTTACACACCCTTTTCTTACCAAACCATAACCATATCATATGATCATTTACACAAAGTGAGTATATTGCTATACATGCCACACTCAAAATATACAAGTCATTTTACCAATTTAGGTCTTCGGATAGTGTGAACGAGCCTTCGACCTATCCAAATTCTCAAGCCGGCTTGTCAAAACTACAATGAATGAAAAAGAGGAAGTAAGCATAAATGCTTAGTAAGTTCACATGCAAACAACAAGTAACATGATTATGCAATCCAACATAAACATCATTAAGACACTCATATCATAAGAATACTTCCTATCTTACCACAATTTTGTCTTACCAAGTTCTCAACCAAGGATTAAATTCATAACTGTCCATTTTCATTTCTTCAACACATTCATCATCGAATCACTTTCATTTTAAGTATTCTCCATATTCTCCTAGGATTCTCCCGTTGAGCACATCGGAATATAATTTCGGATACACGGATAGTGTGCACGTAAGTGCTGTACTCATAACTGAACAAGCTCAATAGCTTTTGAAATCTATGTAGCCAAGCTACCATGTAACCCGCCCATAAACAAACTCAGACTCAACTCAACGAGCTCGGGAGTTCGCATCTATAAGGGAACTCGGACTCAACTCAACGAGTTCGGACCCCTAGTTACATCTCACGAACTCGGACTCAACTCAACGAGTTCGAAACTCAACCATCCTAGTGACATGTCACTTGTACCCTAATCTATTCCCAAGGTTCAAATGGGATTCTTCTCAATTTTACATTTTGATCACATTCTTCGAAATGTAAAAACTGATACTTGCTAACATCTCATACTTATCAAGTTGTTCACATAATTTGCATATCACAAAATAATAATTCACAAAACATCATATTTCATGATAATAAGTATCATGGCATATAGATAACATTGTTTTTCCCTCGATCACGACTTGAATCTTGTTTCTCTTGATCTATAATGACAAATTAATTAATTTAATACATACATTCATCAAAATAGCCCCTAGTACGAACTTTGGAGAAATTACCATTTTTCCCCTAAACTTTTGCATATTTACACTTATCCCCTAGGCTCGGGAATTAACTTCGTACCTAATGCCTCTTGCAACTTTTGCCAAAACCGCGAAGTAAATCTCGGATCTCTATCTGAAATAATTGACAAAGGTATTCCGTGAAGTCTAACAATCTCACTGATATACAATTCAGCCAACTTATTAAGAGAATAATCTGTACGTATCGGAATAAAATGAGCCGATTTAGTCAATCTGTCAACTATTACCCAGATGGCATTTTTCTTCCCTGGAGTTAACGGCAACCCTGACACAAAATCCATAGTAATCCGATCCCATTTCCATTCAGGAACCATGATAGGCTGGAGTAGTACTTGGTGTTCAGCTTTCACTTGTTGACAAATTAAGAACTTTGATACAAACTCTGTAACACCCCTTACCCATATCCGAGGCCGGGCTAAGGTACGAGGCGTTACCAGACAAACATACAAAAATTAAACTAAAATACGAGCCATAAAATTTTATTCATATTTCAAAGCGTTCATTCTCTTAGACATAGTCCCTTATTTGAGTCTACGGAGCCCAAAACATACTTTAGAAAGGATTTGGGACTAAACCGAGAACTTACGAAAATCTTGGAAATTTCATGCTTTAAGGCTCCACACGCCCGTGTCCCAAAGTCGTGTTCCATACACGGCTGAGACACATGGTCGTGTCTCTACCTATGTGGAATATACCTAGGCTATTTTCCAAGCTTTGGTCAACCTTGATCTCTTACACACTTATACAAAATCAAAAGCATATAACATGGTATTCATTTAATGATTATACATCCTCAATTAAACTAAAAACATAGCATTTGTATGTCATCATACATGTGTCTCTCATTGTAACACCCCGTACTCGAGACCGTTGCCGGAGTCAGACACGAGGGGTTCGCAGACTTAAATCACTTATTTGCACAGTCCATTTTAAATTTCCAGACGAGCTGGCTAACTGCGTCACTGTAACCTTAAAAATCATATCTCGAGTTCCAAAACTCGAAAACCAGTTCCGTAAATTTTTTCTGAAACTAGACTCATATGTTCATCTACAAATTTTTTTCTAGAATTTTTGGTCGAGCCAATTAGTACAGTTTATTAGTTAAAGTCTCCCCTATTTTAGGGTTCAACTACACTGAGCTTTGCGCATTACGACTTGGATATCTCCCAGTACAAGGCTTCAATACTGATGCCGTTTGTTTCTATAGAAACTAGACTCGAAAATGAATCTGTACATATATGTCATGACTTCTAATTATCTCTGGTTAATTAATAATGAATTTCAAAATTCGGAACAGGGAATCCAGAAACCGTTCTGGCCCTGTTTCGCGAAAACTTAAATATCCCATAATATACTGTTCATATGATCATTTCGTTACTTTCCTATGAAAATAGATTCATCAAGGTTAGATTACATAATTTATTCACTATTTAATTCCATTCCTACTATTTTTAGTGATTTTTCACATTCACGTTACTACTGCTATCAGCATCTATTTTTAAGGTAGACTTTACCTATTACATAGTTTCCATGATTCAACTAGCCCTTTAGCATATATAGCACAAAATATGATCATGATTAACCATTCCAATGGCTAATCGTTCCCAAACATTTCCATACCTCTTAATGAACATCATACAAGACGATTATGATATTATGCTCAAAGTGTATATAAGCCATTTTCGCATGGCTATCCAAATTTATACAAAACCAAAGGGTCCATGACCAACAACAAAAAGGGTAGTCCTATACATGCCATTTCAATGTTCAACCAAAAGTGTACCAAAAGGGGCTTTGATAGTGTGGGAGACTTCGACTTCAATAATCCCGAGTCCGATAGCTGATGAACCAAAATCTATAAAACAGAGATTCAAAGAACGGAGTAAGCATTTAATGCTTAGTAAGTTTTGAGCAATGGAATTAGGCTCAACTGAAGTATAGCATTCATATAACTAAACGGATAATTTCATATACACATATATTCTCAAAAATCAGTCCTACTTCACATTTCCAACCCTTATATTCATACATAAGGGATCAACTTAACCAAAACCGGAAGCTCCTTAATCGACTGAGCGAATACTATTTAAGAGGAATCAATTAATCCAATGCATGTACAACACATACCTCGTTGTTGAGTTTTTACGAGCGTATTAATTGAAATTATTACAGTAGATCGCTCATTCCCAAATCACGTACCTTCGTAATTTAACCGGATATAGCTACTCGCTCAAATGCCTTCGGGACATAGCCCGGTTAGAGTAACTCGCACAATTGCCTTTGGGACTTAGCCCGGATTTAGTAACTCACACAAATGCCTTCGGGACTTAGCCTGGATTTAGTAACTCGCACAAATGCCTTCGGGACTTGCCCGGAACTAGTCACTAGCGCAGATGCCTTCGGGACTTAGCCCGGTTATCATCCAAATATTCATACACATATCAATAAATCATGACACATCTATATTTCATTTTCATAATTGGAGTTCAAACACACGTCACGTATTAAGCAATCCCATTTTCGGCTCACTAGCCACATACAAACAGCATGGTTTAATTTGCTTTATGACACTATCTCTATGCACATACGGCTACCCGTCATACGTATAGACTAATTAACTCAACATATGATTCAAGTAGAATCATCATATCACCGCATATTTGTTACGCTCATACATCATGACTTAATCAAATCGGTAACTAAGTCTCGTTACTCGAAAACTTACCTCAGATGTTGTCGAACGATTTCGATGGCTATTCGACCACTTTTTCCTTCCCTTTATCGGATTTAGTTCCCCTTTGCTCTTGAGCTTAATTTAACAAATAAATTGATTTAATTATTTGAGCATCGAAAATAGGAACTCAAGGTACTTAGCCCATATATATAAATTAGACATTAAAGTCACATACGTGTGAAATCATGCATCAACTCAACATATTAACCCACACTCCCTTTTAGCCGATTGTCTAAACCAAGATAAAGGCATCAATATGCTTGCCTCTAACCGAATACATGCAACACTAATCTTCTCATGTGGCCGAGTATGCATGTATATGTTGAGGCCGATTATATACTTAATACCACCCATAAATGGCATACCAATACATCATGTGCAAACATATATATATGTGCAAGAGCCGAATCATAAGGTTGATTATAACCATTTCATATATTTTCATCATATACCCGAATGCACAAATACATTATAATAACTTCCAACTCAAATCATGTTACAAATTTATACTTCACAAGGATAAATCATTAACCAAATATAAACATATATCCGAATTCACATGTATATTTTATTTTTACATGAAGCATAGCCGAATCATTTTAACCATGAGTAACATAACAAGCATAAATCATACTTATGGATATACCATGGCCGATTGCTTCATGAAGTTGCTAAGACCTACCTTTTTCAAATTCTCACACACACTCTATCATCTTCATACCTCACCAACACAACATCAAACATCCACCAAGAAGACAACACCCATGGCTGAGTATCATCTCCCTCACATAGCAAAGATTTAAACCATGGGCTAGTTAGAACTCAAGCTAACAACTAAAAACATGCATGAATCTCATGGCACAACATCAAACTTACCTTAACGTAGATACAAGTATGGCCGAACCTCTTCCTAATCCTCTTCCAAGCCGAACATGAAGCAAGAGCTCCTTCCTTCTTCCTTAGAACTTTCGGCCAAAAGAAATGAAAAAGGATGGACACTTTTTTTTTCTTTGTTTTCATCATATTCCCTTTCATTATTTTATTACCATGCTCCTTATTTTATTTTTCCTAACATACATCACTAATATAACATGTCTGTGACATGTTTCCACCCATAGCATGGCCGGCCACTATGCTTTAATTTGGCTAATTTGACATGCAAGGACAAGCACTTTCCCACATATATTAATAGGCCACTTTAACACTTGCCTAGCATATTTCTAAATTGTCTCACATAAGTCCCTACTAATAAATTTCACATACACTGACCAAATTAAAGTATGGAACTATCACTACATTTACGCACATCATAAACACAGAATATAACCTTTAATTATTTATAAGACTCGGTTTCGTGGTCCCGAAACCACTTTCCGACTAGGGTCAATTTAGGGCTGTCACACTCATACTCATTTTACCTTGTTTATTATAGTACCACTTATACATTTATACCAAGATTATCATCTTACCAAATATCTTCAGCTTAATCATCAAGCATTCATATTTAAAGCTAGATCATATCTTTATAAAATACCACGATTCAGATGCGCAGAATAACATGTTTTCCTGAAACATTTCAATTCAATTCCATACCCAACAAGCATTACATTGAGACTAGTCATATATATATAAATACATGTCATGATACATAACATTCTCTTTTTGTTTTCTTATAAACACATATCATTTATTTCATTATATCAATATTTCATATACCATAGTTTCCATGTATTCCACATATATTTATTTTCCTCCTCCTCCTCTTCATTCCACATCCTTAATGTATATAGCATTCTTGTAAGTACAATTTCACAATTTACTAATAAATGTTCACATCAAACTGTCCACACGAGTCAGAGTCACTTAATTATTTATAATTCGAGCTACAGAGCTCCAAATTAAGATCCGTAAATTTTCTCTCAAACTAGACTCACATATCATTCCACCATAAAATTTGTGTAATTTTGGTTTAGCCAATTAGTACAGTTTATTCATTAAAATTTCCCCTGTTTCACTTTTTGACAGTTCTGACCTCTCTTCACTAAAAAATAATTATCTCACAGTACAGAACTCGGATAATGTTCTTGTTGATTTATCTTGAAAATAGACTCATTATGGATTTTAAAAATATAATTTTGAGCCTCTAATTATTTTTCTCCAAATTTTTGTGATTTTCCAAAGTCAGAACAGGGGATCACGTAATCATTCTGAATCAGTCTCACGAAAACATAAATATCTCAAAATATAGAACTTCTTTGCTTTCTATGTTTCTTTTATATGAAAATAGTCTCATTAAGATTTAATTATATATCTCATTCAGTCTCTGACTCAATTTATACTATTTTTGGTGATTTTTCAAAATCACGTCACTGCTACTGTCCAAAATAGTTTTATTGCTAATTCACTCTTTCACACTTTCTTTGTATTAACCTCATTTTAACATACATATCACAAATCATTTTCACCACATTTAATACATCACAAGTATAGGCCCATGATCACAAGGTCACCATAAAATCATCCTCATGTATAACTTACTTGTTTATAACCTTACCACATCCTGGTCACTTAATGAACACATCATTCACATAACCAAGTTCCTGCACATAGTCATCACAAAACTCAAAAAGCAATACATAGAGAGTCTCCCGTTGAACACTTCGGATCAATCCTCAATACTTGGTGGTTTTAGCACATAGCTCCACCCATCATATAGTTCGGCTCTCTTGTACACATGGTGAACACTTAGTACCACCCATGTGACCTAGCCAGTTTATCTCGTAGCTCTCTTGTCTACATGGTGTCCTCCACTTGGAACCACGCATGCGACCTAGCTACATATATCCCGTAGCTCTCTTGTCTACATGGTGTACACATAGTATCACCCATGTGACCTAGCTACATCATAATATCTTGTAGCTCTCTTGTACACATGATGTGCACTCAGCACTATACATGTGACCTAGCTACATACCATCTGTATCATCCAATCTTTCCGAAGGTTCAACCGGGATTTCTCTCTCTTTTCCAACAATTTCACCAATCAAGTAATTATCCACAAACATATTTCCAATATTTTATAAAATATCATAATACAAGTAATAGTGATGTATTACTTACATATAAACTTACATCTCATTTAATATCAACGCAATAACATTAAATTACACATTGTCTTATTAAAAATCATATGAACTTACAATTTCCCATAATATCCATAATCATAGAAATCACATTTATGTATGATAATTCAATGCACTTCATGTACCATAGACATATTTTTAAATCAATTCATAAACTTGGCACCATAATCATTTAATTTAACATAATTCAATTAATTCACTAAATTTAACTTTCAAATATAAATTACAGCATTATTGATGTATTATTATCATACCAACTTACATACTTTCAACACCTCGGAGATCATAGTAAATATATCAATTTTACATTGAAACATGCAAAATTAATGCTTATTATACATATGAACTTACCTTGATATTAAAACGGCCATTTTACCAACTTTCCCAATTTTCGATTTTTCTCTCATTCTAGGTTCAAATCTAATTTTTTGAGATCTAAAACATCATATTTTACTTATTTAATTAATGTACTATTCAAAACAGTCCTTAACTAAAACTTTGGAAAAATTACAATTTTGCCCCTCAACTTTTGCATATTTACACTTTTGCCCCTAGGCTCGGGAATTAAACTTCATCCCTTATTCTTATGTTTTATGACATGATGATCACTTTTCCCTTCTATGGCAACATCAAATTCTCACTCTAACATATACTTATGACTATTAGGTATTTTTACCGATTAAGCCCTTTTGCTCGTTTTCACTTAAAACCGAGTAGCACAAGTTGTCTAACATGATTTAAAACCTCATATTGTATCATAAAACACCAGAATACACAAATTTTACCTATGGGTATTTTTCCAAATATGAACCCTAGGTTGAATTATTGCTAGCATAAGCTAAATCAAGTTACCGAGACTCCAAAAACGTAAAGAACTTGAAAAACGGGGTTAGAACGGACTTACAATTCAGCTTGGGAAGCTTGAAAACCCTAGCCATGGAGTCTCCCTTGGTATACACGTCCATGGTGAAGAAGATGAGCAAAATTGGCTTTTAATTTTGTATTTTAATTCATTTTACCCCTACATGACCAAAATACCCTTACTACTAAACTTTCCAAAAATTCCATCCATGTCCAATTTTTGTCCATAACTTAGAAATTGGTAAAATTTCTATTTAAGACCTCCTAATTAATATTTCAAATCAATTTCATACTAGAAACTTCTAGAATGCAAGTTTTGCAACTTATTCAATTTAGTCCCTAACTTCAAATTAAGCACTTTATGCATAGAATTTCTTCACGAAATTTTCACACAATCATGCAATCATATCATAGACCTCAAAATAATCATAAAATAATTATTTATACCTCAGATTTTGTGGTCCCGAAACCTTTGTTCCAACTAGACCCAATTTTGGGCTATTACAAACTCGGAGATGTCTCTTTTCATTCCACTCCGCCAATACATTTTCTTCAAATCATTATACATTTTTGTATTGCCCGGATGAATCGCCAAACAACCATTATGTGCTTCATGCAAAATCTTTTGGATCAACTCATCATTTTTTGGTACACAAATCCGGTTTTTAAACATCAAGCAACCATCAGAACCGATTCTAAAATCTGGCCTCGTATCAACCTCACATTATTTTCTTTTGGCTTGCAAATCTTCATCGCTTTTTTGAGCTTCACAAATCTATTGTAAAAACACCGGTCTTGCTATTAACTCTGCTAAAATCGAACCATCATCTGATACATTTAACTGAGTATTCATATCTCTCAAAGCAAATAGCAACTTTTTACTCAAAGTATCGGCAACCACATTCGCTTTTCCCGGATGATAGTCAATAACAAGCTTGTAATCTTTCAATAACTCCAACCATCTTCACTGTCTCAAATTCAAATCTTTTTGTGACATCAAGTACTTAAGAATTTTATGGTCGGTATATACTTGACACTTTTCACCGTACAGATAATGTCGCCAAATCTTCAAAGCAAACACTATAGCAGCCAATTCCAAATCTTGAGTCGGATAATTCCTTTCGTGAGATTTTAATTGCCTCGAAGCATAAGCCACCACTTTTCTTTCTTGCATAAGTACACATCCTAAGCCAATTCGAGAAGCATCACTATATACCACAAATTCTTTACCTGATTCAGGTTGTACCAACACTGGTGCTTCAGTTAATAACTTTTTCAATTCTTCAAAACTCTGTTGACATTCTTCCGTCCACACAAATTTAACATCCTTTCGGAGTAGTCTAGTCATAGGAGCAGCAATTATAGAAAATCCATTTACAAACCACCGATAATACCCAGCTAGCCCCAAGAAACTTCTAACTTCGGTTACATTTTTCGGTGGTTTCCAATCAACAATGGCCGAAATTTTACTAGGATCAACCCGTATACCATCACCTGAAACAATGTGACCCAAAAATCCAACTTCCCGAAGCCAAAATTCACTTTTACTAAACTTGGCATATAACTACTTATTTCTCATAGTTTGCAAAATTATCTTCAAGTGCTCGGCATGCGCTGTCTCATCTTTCGAATAAATTAAGATGTCATCTATAAATACTACAACAAATTTGTCCAAGTATGGCCGAAATATTTGATTCATCAAATCCATAAACACAGCAGGAGCATTTGTTAACCCGAATGGCATAACTAAAAATTCATAATGACCGTACCTTGTTCTAAAAGCAGTTTTAGGCACATCCGACTCTTTTACTCGCAGCTGGTAGTACCCAGATCTCAAGTCAATCTTTGAAAACCATGTCGCTCCTTTCAGCTGATCAAACAAATCATCAGTTCTCGGCAATGGATACTTGTTCTTGATTGTCACCTTATTTAATTGCCGATAGTCAAAACACAATCTCATAGAACCATCCTCCTTTTTCACAAATAACACGGGAGAACCCTAAGGTGAAAAAATCGGTCTCACAAAGCCTTTATCAGTCAACTCTTACAATTGCAACTTTAATTCTTTCAACTCTGTTGGTGCTATTCTATACGGAGCAATCGAGATCGGAGCTGTTCCCGGTATCAACTCAATACCAAATTCTACTTCCCTGACTGGAGGCAAACCCGACAACTCTTCTGGAAATACATCCGCGAATTCAGACACAATCGGTACTGATTCAACTTTCTTTTCAATTTCTTTTGTATTAAGTACATATGCAAAATAAGCTTCATAACCCTTCCTCAAATATCTCTGAGCCGACATTGAAGAAATCACACTAGATAATGCCTCTGATTTGCCTGATTCAACCCGCACAATTTTACCACTTTCACACTTTAATTCTATAACCTTTTCTTTGCGATTTACTATAGCATCATGCAATGTCAACCAATCCATACCCAAAATAACATCAAATTCATCAAACGGCAACAACATCAAGTCGGCCAGAAAGTAATGACCCCGAATCATTAAAGGACATTTCTTGCATACTTTATCAACTATCACACATTTGCCTAATGGATTCGACACTCTAATCATAAATTCCGTGTACTCAACAGGTATATTCATACTAGACACCAATTTCATGCACACATATGAATGAGTAGAATCGGGATCAACCAAAGCAATAACATTAACATCATAAAGAGAAAATATACTAGTAATCACGTCAGGTGATGAAGCATCTTCACATGCTTTTATGGCATAAGTTCTAGCTGGAGCCCTTGCTTCAGGTTTAGCTGCTGAATCTCTGACTACATTCTTGCTACTTGCTTCATTTCCAGCTTTTCTCGAATATCTTCCCCTCGAGTCTGCACCACTAGCTTTTACACTCTGAAATTTTTCTTTCTCAACTCTCTCTGGACAGTTTCTAATAAAATGATCCAGAGAACCACACCAAAACATTCATTTGCTCTACACGAGCCAAAATGATTTCTATCACACCGCTTGCACTCGGGCTTAGCAAATCTCGAATTCCCCTCATTAGCCACGGAAGTAGTCTGAGATTTAAGACCCATATTTTGCTTCTTAGAATTTCCATATGATTTTCCAGCCGAAACCTGAGAATGAGGATTCATATTTCTAGATTTTCTAGATTGCTGTGAGAATGAACTGTTCGTCGATCTTTTCTTCCAATTTCTAGTCTCAGCCTCTATTTTTTTCTTCTCTTTAAGTAGTTCTTCAGCCTTGCAAGCCCGATCAACAAGTACTACCATTTCTTTTAACTCAAGAATCCTAACAAATACTTTTTTGTCTTCATTGAGTCTGTCTTCAAATCGTCTGCACATTTTAGCCTCTATAGGAACATATTCTCTAGCATACTTACTCAACCTGAAGAACTCCCTTTCGTATTCAGTAACTGTCATGTTGCTCTGCTTCAATTCAAGAAACTCTTTACGCTTCTGATCAACAAATCTTTCACTGATGTATTTCTTCCGAAATTCTTCTTAAAAGAACTCCGAAGTCACTTTCTCTTTCGGTACCACTGAAATCAATGTCTTCCACCAATGATAGGCTGAATCCCTCAACAATGATATAGCACATTTCAAGCATTCCTCAGGTGTACAAGACAATTCATCAAATACCCGAATATAATTCTCAAGCCAAAACTCTGCTTTCTCTGCATCATCATCAACATTTGCCCTGAATTCTTCGACCCCTTGCTTACGGATTCTGTCAACTGGAGTTCTGTGAAATTTCATCAGATCTAAACTTTGAGGCATCGGGGGTATAGGTTGAGGAATCGGGGAAGGTGGGGGAGGTTGTACATTCGGGTTCGTACAAATGAACTCAGTATACCAGGCATTCATCATCTGGAGAAAGGCTTCGCGAGCCCCTTCTCCTACTCCTTGACCAACAGTAGGAGGTGGATTTTCAGTTGGCACCGCCCCTTCAGCCGGAGCTGGTGCATTACTCTCTACATCATCAGCCACAGCTGGATCGGGATCCATTTACTATAAAAAAATCATTTAAAAGGTCAGAAGTCGTCACACTATCACAATATATATATGGCATGTATAGCAAAACCCGTACATACAACACGTTCATCTGAGACCAACTAAACCTGCTTTGATACTACCAAATGTAACACCCCCGTACCCGAGACCGCCGCCGAAGTCGAGTACGAGGTGTTACTAAACTTAATTCATTAATTAAATAGCTTAAACAATTTATTTTAGAATTTCCAGACAAGCTGGCAAACTGTGTCATAGTCGCTTAAAAATTCATATCTTGAGTTTCGAAACACAAAATTAAGATCTGTAAATTTTCCCTGAAACTAGGCTCACATATCTACCTACTAATTTTTTTTCTAGAATTTTTGGTCGAGCTACTTAGTAAAGTTTATTGATTATAGTCTCTCTTGTTTCAGGGTTCAACTACTCTGACCCCTGTGTATTACGAATAAGATATCTCCCTGTACAGAGTTTCAATGATTATACCGTTTGTTTATCATAATACTAGACTCAATAAGGAATCTATAAATATAAAACATGACTTCTAATTATTTTTTTAAAATTTATGGTGAATTTTTAAATTCAAAAAATGGGATTCAGAGACCATTCTAACCTTGTTCCACCAAAACTTAAATATCTCATAACATAAAACTCATTTACCTATTTTGTTCCATCCATATAAAAATATACTCATCAATCTTCGATTTCATAACTTATTCATCCTCTAATTCTATTTCTACTATTTTTAGTGATTTTTCAAGTTCATGTCACTGCTACTGTTTGATTCTATTTTGTGGGCAATTTTACCTTTCCAAGGATTTTCATGGTTTAGTTAAGACATAAAGCATACATGTTATCATATATAAACTTGATTAGCCATTCCAATAGCTAATCATTTACAAACCATTTTCTTACCGAACCATAACCATATCATATGATCATTTACACAAAGTGAGTATATTGCTATACATGCCACACTCAAAATATACAAGCCATTTTACCAATTTAGGTCTTCGGATAGTGTGAACGAGCCTTTGACCTATCCCGATTCTCAAGTGGCTTGTCAAAACTACAATGAATGAAAAGGAGGGAGTAAGCATAAATGCTTAGTAAGTTCACATGCAAATAAAAAGTAACATGATCATGCAATCCAACATAAACATCATTAAGACACTCATATCATAAGAATACTTACTATCTTACCACAATTTTTTCTTACAAAGTTCTCAACCAACGATTAAACTCATACCTGTCCATTTTCACTTCTTCAACACATTCATCATCGAATCATTTTCGTTTGAAGTATTCTCCATATTCTTTTAGGATTCTCCCGTTGAACACATCGGAATATAATTTCGAATACACGGATAGTGTGCACGTAAGTGCTATAATCATAACTGAACAAGCTTAATAGCTTTTGAAATCTATGTAGCCAAGCTACCATGTAAGCCGCCCATAAACAAACTCGGACTCAACTCAACGAGCTCGGGCGTTCGCATCTATAAGTGAACTCGGACTCAACTCAACAAGTTCGGACGCCTAGTTACGGAACTCAACCATCCTAGTGACATGTCACTTGTACCCTAATCTATTCCCATGGTTCAAATGGGATTCTTCTCAATTTTACATTTTGATCACCTTCTTCGAAATGTAAAAGACTGATACTTGCTAACATCTCATGCTTATCAAGTTGTTCACATAATTTGCATATCACCAAATAATAATTCACAAAACATCATATTTCATGATAATAAGTATCATGTCATATAAATAACATTAAATCACTTAAAATAAAAATTATGTTACCTTATTTACACATGAATTTACCTCGATACAAAATATTAGCAATCGAGCCTATTCCTCATAAACTTTGTTTTTCCCTCGATCATGACTTGAATCTTGTTTCTCTTGATCTATAATGCCAAATTAATTTATTTAATACATACATTCATCAAAACAGCCCCTAGTACAAACTTTGAAAAATTACCATTTTGCCCCTAAACTTTTGCATATTTACACTTTTGCCCCTAGGCTCGGGAATTAAACTTCATCCCTTACTCTTATGTTTTATGACATGCTGATCATTTTTCCCTTCTATAGCAACATCAAATTCACACTGTAACATGTACTTATGAATATTAGCTATTTTTACCAATTAAGCCTTTTTACTCATTTTCACTTAAAACCGAGTAGTACAAGTTGTCTAGTATAATTTAAAACCTCATATTCTATCATAAAACACCAAAATACACAAATTTCACCTATGGGTATTTTTCCAAATATGAACCCTAGGTTGAATTATTACTAGCATAAGCTAAATCGAGCCACCGAGATTTCAAAAACATAAAAATCATTAAAAACAGGCATAGAAATCACTTACAATCAAGGCTTAAAAGTGTTGAAACCATAGCTATTGTGGAGAGAAAATTTTGGCAGCAACTTATGGAGAAGATGATCATTTTTGTGTTATTTTTCCTATTTTATTTCATTTAATATCCAAATGGCTAAAATGCCCTTCCTTACTAAACTTTCAAAAATTCCATCCATGTCCAATTTTTGTCCATAAACATAGAAATTGGTCAAATTGCTATTTAAGACCTCCTCATTAATATTCCAAAGCAATTTCATACTAGAAACTTCTAGAATGCAAGTTCTGCAAATTATTCGATTTAGTCCCTAATTTCAACTTAAGAACTTTATGTATAGAATTTCGTCACGAAATTTTCACACAATCATGCAATCATATCATAAACCTCAAAATAATTATAAAATAATTATTTTTATCTCGGATTTTTGGTCACGAAACCACTATTCCAATTAGGCCCTAATTTGGGATATTACATATAAATTCATAAATCAAGCATAAATACAGTAATCATATGTATATAACTACACTGTATGAACTTATTTGGAAATTGATAATAAATGAGGTGTTGGGGACTAGTCAACAATTTTCTGTTTACCTCTATTAAGTTCTAGTTGACTCAAATCTTGATATAAACAATGATTCATTTCAAATTATCAGTGCCAATTAACTTAAAACATCCCATTCAATGTATATGTCAACTGAATTTCATTTTACCCAATTTCCCTAATGTTTTGCATTTTATTCAATTTAGTCCTTAAAACCAAAACGATCATATCTTTCACATTTAAACACCATTTTACAATCCAATTTCAAATATATCCTTCTACAGCCTTCTAAAATCAGTAATTATATAATTTTCATGTAAATTTTGAAGTGTTTACATGTTAGTCCCTATACTCTAAACGAGCCACTTTTACTTTCCAAAATAGTCCTTAATCCTATCTAAGATTACAACTAAGTCATTTAACATCCAAAACCATAAAAAACCATCAATGTCAACATTTTAAAACTTTAAGAGTTTTATGATTTAGTACGCAGGTTAGCTAGATTAAGCTACAATGATCTCAAAAACATAAAATTTACAAAGAAAAAAAAAACTTGAATTGGACTTACATGCAAGGGTCAAATGGTCTGAATTCTTGGAATCTTATCTTTCTTTTAAAAATGGTGAAAATTGGTGGCAAGTTCAAATGGGAAAGATAACTTTAAAGCCATCGGTAGGTCCACAATCGTCTTACGTGACCCGTGCGACCATATCAGTAAAGTACACTTCCTCCAAAATCATATATCCCACCTCATGCAATGCAACATAATATTATACATGGATGCAACATACATATAACATGGCATGCTCAAATACAGTCATACACATCGTGGAACAAATCTATCATTTTACCTTACCGAGGTATTACAGTCATTTTACCCTACAGGGGCATTTCGGTCATTCTACCCTATAGGGGTATTTTGGTCTTTTTAGCCTAATAGGGTATTTTGGTCATTTTATCACATAAGGGAAAAATCCTTATTTTATCACATGAGGGTTTAGGTATGCTTGCCGACTCAACAAAAAGTCACAGTTGTCTCGGGCGACCCATGCAACCTTAACAATCAAATAGTGAAAATAGGTCCAAAGCCCATAATGTAGGCCCACACACCCGTGTGGCCTATGAAACCCATAAATGGTCTTGACTGTGCGAACTACACGATCTGGCCCAAAAATCTCCACGCGTTCGTTTGATTTATCCATGTGGGCCCACGAGCCCATGTGGCCCACACTGCCCATTTTGACCCAACGTGGCCCAAAATGGCCTAAGTCTATGGTATTGCCCATGGTGGCCTCTCGAAATTTAGTACCCACGTTTGTGCGTTTGGGGTTACCACACGAGCGATCGCACGCCCATGTGGCATCAACGATCTTATTTTCCGGCTTCTGTCGATTTACGGTAATGGCAGTGTTTTACACACTTGTTTATAAAAACACGCACTTAGCCCTTTGAGCATTCCAAACCTTGTTTCAAACCCCCAAGCCTCTACATACCTAAACCATTGATCAAGAATGATCTTTCCCCCTTCTTCGGTTATTATCAAATTGTAAAACTGTCTCTAGAGAAGGGAAGTAGTCGTTCTAATTCCACAATGATCACCTCATGCGACAGATGCAGAGGCTTAGCACAAACCACCCTCATTCAAAATTGGTAAAAAGAATGACCACAGAAACGGCGGATAGCAACGAAGGGAAAGTTGACACAGTGAGGGTAAGAGAGGCAGAAGGGAAAGAGAAGATAAGAAGAGAATCGGTCAAGCACTAGGAGTTAAAAGCCAAATAATATGTGAGAGTGGAGTAGAGAGAACATTCGGCCAAGAACAACAAACAACAGAAAAGTGGCTAACCGGAGGGTAGAGAAAAAGAGCAAAAGTGCCAGAAGAAAAGAGAGAGGACCAGAGAATAAGCAAAAACACAAAAGGAAATCCCAAAAACAGTAAGATAGAGAGAGAGAGAAAAGCCATAGTCGGCCATCCAAAACCTAGAGTGAAAGGAACCCCCAAACAATTGATAGAAACCAAAAATGAGGAGAAGGAGTACCAAAACTGAATTCTTCTTGTGCCAACATTCACATTCGACACCAACTCCCTTCCACTTCAAATCCCCTTGATTTCCTCCTAAAATCCCTACTCATATATCTCCTTAACTCCCTCCTACAATCCTTCCATGACCAATTCAAACTCCACTCCACTCCGCAGTGTTTCAGTCAAACACTCCTACCTCCCATAGCCAACAGTAAAAATAATCTCCATTTGCACAAGTAAGGATTCGAACCTCAGACCACTAGCACACTCCACACGCCACTATCCACTAGACCAGTAGGCTCTTTATGTCATACTTTACCAAAATAAACTTATAACTCTACTGGCCAAAGATAGGGGTTTTATCCTAAGAAAACAAAATTTTGTGGAAGCCAGGGCTTGAACCCATGACTTCCCAGAAACTTCCAGAGCACACAACCACTAAGCCAAACACACAATTGTGTCACTTCCTTGCACAATTAAATATTTATGAGCAGTTTCCCTACTGCTCCCTCGCTCAAGACCTAATACTTCTAGGCCAAAATTTGAGGCGTTACAGCTTAAAATGTATCTATGATACTTGATGACATTGTGATAAATATATCATTGTGCTATGCATATAATATTGCATGGTTAATGTTGTTAATTATTTAGATGCAAACTTACTAAACTTTATGCTTACTCCCTTTCCTTTTCCATTTCCTTATAGTGTCGCCAAGCTAGCTCGGGGATCGAAGGAAGTCAAAGCTTGATTCACACTATCAAACTAATCTTTTGGGTATAGTAAATTTAAGTATTTTGAGTATGGCATCTATAGGGGCTTAGTTTTTTTTTATACGTCATATTGGTTTAGCCAAGTGTGTTGGCTTATAATGATTTGATGATTCATTTTGTATATGGCCATGAGATATGGCTCATATTAATTATGGGGATGTAATCCTATTCATATATGCATACATGTGCTAAGATCACTCTTGATGTGGTTAAATTCATTTAGCTTGGATGAATTGTGGATGTGACCATAGATGTTAGGTGATTGAGTTATGACTAAATGGCATAATAACAACTAAGGCATGGTGTAAAATGGAAGTAAATTCTTGTTATATCTATATATATAATGCATGTGAAGCTTAGCTTAAATAAAATATGAAGCCTTAAGCTAGTATAAATTGATAAGAAGTTGACATACATGAGTCATGTTTATGAATGTGCAAGTGCTCATTTATGCCATGTAAGATGTCATTGAGATGAGTGAGTGTGCATATGTTATTGAGGGTGACAAATGCTTGGAAAATAGCCTCAAAGTTGTCCACATGGGTAGACACACAGGCGTGTGTCCAGACCGTGTGTGACACTCGGTTTGCCCTATGGGCTTGTGATCTGGTCGTGTGTCCCCTGCACCCTAGTAAATGCAAAACAGAATGCTCAATAGTAAACACATGGGTAGAGATATGGTCGTGAAGGACATGATCACATGACTTGGGCGTGTGTCTAGGCCGTGTGAAGTCTGCTGTAACACCCCTATCCCGTAACCGTCGCCGGAATAGGTAAGGGGCATTACCGGACTTGTAACTCATGTCAGAACAGTAAAATTTTAAACTTTTTCTTGAAATAAATATCATTCATTTAAATAAGTACTAAGCACAGCCAGGGATAAAATTTAAACTTCTCTAAGTAAACATTCAAAAGATGCCATTTTCGCATGGCTTATATACATTAACCAAAAGTATTCTTCCGCCACTAGTCTATTCTATACATGCCATAAGATAATCCAAAACGTAGCAGTACCAAACAATGGATAGTGATAGTGTGACTAGTTGCTGATGATCCCCGAGCCTGTAGCTTCCAAATGAGATCTATAAAACAGAGGAAACAAAGTACACGGAGTAAGCATTACAATGCTTAGTAAGTTTTAAGCAGTGTCAACAGATAACAATCAAATTATAACATAGTTGTTCGTATTTTTATTTCACTCTTCCTTCGGGCATACCATCCCTTTACCGAATATGCACATCTCATCATATATAATAGGCAGATAAATTCTCACTTGATAGTGACCTCTTATGATCATAGGTACATTACATATTTTTTTTCTGACTTTCCACATTGACCAAATGCACAATAATCATAGAACAGTCTTATTGCTTTACTCACATGTGCATCACATAACGACCTTGTGATTTAGTCTAAATCAAACTTAAATATAATCTCAAAATACATACCTGACCAACTTAACGCATTGAACGTATTTATTACCAATTGTTACTGTGAAGTTGTATAATCTTACGCTTTACTTGAATCTTCAGCAAAACCTTTAGTTCGAGGCTTACCTGGACAAAATCTCCACACGTAGTCATCGGGTCTTTAGAGCTCAGATATAGTACGAGCACGAAGCTTACGGACATTAATCAGTGATAATATTCTCGCATAAAGCCTGCGGGGTTTTAACCCGGATATAGTACTGACACAAATGCCCTTCGGGACTTATCACATTTATACACTTTCACATCCATCACGTTGGCCACTCGGCCCTGTCACATATATACACTTTCACATTCATCACATCGGCTATTAGGCCTTATCACATATATACACTTTCACATTCATCACATCGGCCATTAGGCCTTATCACATATATATACACTTTCACATTCATCACATCGGCTATTAGGCCTTATCACATATATACACTTTCACATTCATCACATCGGCCATTAGGCCTTTTCACATATATATATACACTTTCACATTCATCACATTGGCCATTCGGCCTTATCACATATATACACTTTCACATTCATCACATCGGCCATTAGGCCTTATCACATATATATACACTTTCACATTCATCACATTGGCCATTCGGCCTTATCACATATATACACTTTCACATTCATCACATCGGCCATTAGGCCTTATCACATATATATACACTTTCACATTCATCACATTGGCCATTCGGCCTTATCACATATATACACTTTCACATTCATTCAAATATACTTCACATACCACATATACTATCATGTACAGACTTGGTCTTGGCCGAATCTACATCCATCACTTTCCAATGAATAATTCAATTTTACGCCATACTATCATTTCATATTCGAATACTCATAAGCTTACAATATCACGATTTAGAATTCAAGTATGGGTTTAATCACTAGCTTATGAGCAACTAAAACAAGTTTTATCCATGTTTACAACAAAATCACATATTCACTACAAGCTGTTTTCCTGAGCAATGGTCAGTAAATTATTTATAACCGGAGCTACAAAACTCCAAATCACTTGCCGTTAATTTTTCCTAAATATAGACTCGTATATCTTCCATCCATAAAATTTCCAGAATTTTAGATTTGGTCAATCAATACCAGATTTTTCTTAAAGTTTCCCCTGTTTCACTATTTGACTAATCTGACCACTCTTCACTACGAATCAAATTTCTCATTTTACAGAATTCAAAATGTGTTGTATTTGATTTCATTTGAAACTAGACTCATTAAGGAGTCTAAGCATATAAATTTTATCTTATAACCATTTTTGTACAATTTATAATGATTTTCTAAAAACAGAACAGGGGATTTCGGAGTCATTCTGACACCGTCTCACACAACTTTAAATATCTCTTTATAGGAAATTTCTTTGCTCACAAGGTCTCTTTTATAAGAAACTAGACTAATTAAGCCTTGATTACATATTTTATTCAGCCTATAATTCCACACCAACAATTTATAGTGATTTTCTAAAATCACGTTACTGCTGCTGTCCAAAGCAAATTATTACAATTTGCTCTTAAATTTCCAAGTCCAAACACTTATGAACTTACCATTTGAGTTTAAGACATATCATGGCCACATCATATCTTATTAAATCAACTCATTATGTCCTATTATGATTGAATTTACTCAACGTTTAATCACTTAAAACTTACCTCAGATGTTGTCGAACGATTTCGGCGGCTATTAGATCACTTTTTCCTTTCCTTTATCCAACTTTGGTCCTCTAAGCTCTTGAGCTAATTCAAACAAATTTAACTTATTAAAGTCTCATTATGCTAGCTTATGGCCGAATATGACAATGAATTTGATAGGTCATATGGCCACCTTTAGCTCAAATACAAAATGGTCATACGCATTTTTAATCACATTAAGCAATTTAGTACAATTAATCAAACATTTCCTCATGTGCACCTTTATGACCAAATACACTCATCATTAACCTAATATCAATTAACTAAGCACTTAACAAATTCTCCTTGAGCTGATTGTCTAAGTCAAGATAGGATCATCATTATGCTTACCTATAGGCGAATGTACAACATCAATCTATGCATTCATTCGTGTGGCCGAACATGCATGTCTATGTTGAGGCCGATTGCATACTTAATACATTCTACAAGTATGGTCACTTGTATTGACCAAATACCATTTTGTTTCAAGTTCAAAACTTGGCTAATACACATATATGCACTATTAAAACATCCTCTCCATTCCATCAATTCAACACATGCATTACTCATTAATATACAAAATTATATTCGGCCTTAGCACACCTCTTGCTGGCCGAATTTTTTCTCCATCTAGCAACATTTTATGTACTATGCCGAACCAAAAAGATCAAACACCTAGCTTAATCATTTCCAAAACACTTAACCGGCCTTTGACCAAGACTTTAAACAAAGTCTATGTTCGGCTATCACACATATGGGCATTATTAGTTCAAAGTTTTAACAAGATTAATTTCTTTGATCTTAACCTAAATGACAACCCCCATTGTTCATCTAGATTTAGCATGAAACAAACACCAACCAAGAAAACAACACCCATGGTCGAGTATCATCTTCATCACATAGCAAGATTTAAACCATAGGCTAGGTAGAACTCAAACTAACATAAAAAATATGCATGAATCTCATGGAACAACATCAAACTTACCTTAACCTAGCTACAAGCATGGCCGAATCTCTTCAACATTTCCTCCTCCTAATCCTCTTCCAAACCAAACATGAAGCAAGAACTCCTTCCTTCTTCCTTAGAATTTTCGGCCAAAAGAAATGAAAGAGGATGAACAAATTTTCTTTTTTTTTTCTTTTCTTCACTCACGGCAATGGGGGGGACAATCACACACATCCTTTCTTTTCTTTTTTTGTTTCTCATCCTACTAACACTAATATTTTATTGCCCATGCCCTTTATTTTATTAATCCTTACATAATGCACTACCCCAACATGTTTATGACATGTTTTTAGCCATAACATCTTGTCCACCCATGCTCTTTATTTTATTAATCCTTACATAATGCACTACCCCAACATGTTTATGACATGTTTTTAGCCATAACATCTTGTCCACCCATGCTCATGGCCGGCCACTACATATTAGGGGGGAAAATTGACATGCAAGTCCTCCCTTTTGATTACATGCACTATTAGGTCCTTGTAGATTAGCCTATCACATTTCAAAAATGTCACCCATAAGTCCTTTTGACTAAATTCACGTGCAATTTACTAAATCGAAGCCTAAAACTTTCACACCTTCATAATCACATATTTTAGACAATAAATATCACATTCAAATAATTTGGTGACTCGGTTTAGCGGTCCTGAAACCGCTTTCCGACTAGGGTCACTTTAGGGGTGTCACATCTGCACTTAATTTTTGGAATTTAATTTGCCACACGGCCTAAGAACACGGGCGTGTGTCACCATATTTCATGATAATTTTCTAAGTTTTCCCAAAGTTTTCTAAAGTTCTCAGTTTAGTCTTGAACCATACCTGATATATATTTTGGGCCTCGTAGGCCCATATAACGGACATTTTGCATATGTATGAATGAATTTAATTTGAACAAAATTTTGTGGCTCGATTTTGTATGTTTGCTTATGTTTAAGGCCGATAATGCCTCTTACCCTGTCCCGGTGTCGGAACGGGTAAGGGGTGTTACATGGACACCGAAGTACTAAGCCTATAAGCTACAAATCCCTCGAAAACACAGTTGGATATCTGTAGAGATAATCAGTAACAGTGGTCTCCACAAAGACAAGCTCAGTAATCCGTAACAAATGTTGGATACCAGTATCAATAACATTCTCCCTACATTAGTGCATTCAGTATTATTTCTTTCACGTAACCTATACAACATGTGAATAACCTTATTGGCATGTCACTTGTATCCTATCCTGTCATTCATTTAGGCACAATTTACACAATTATCATTTATAGCAGTTCAATCCATCACTTACCTTTTTGGTACCATTTTACATACAATTTCTAAGTATAATCACATCATATAAATTCATAAAACAAACATAAATACAGTAATCGTATGTATATAACTACACTGTATGAACTTACCTGGATATTGATAATAAATGAGGTGTTGGGGACTAGTCAACAATTTTCTGTTTACCTCTATTAAGTTCTAGTTGACTCAAATCTTGATATAAACAATGATTCATTTCAAATTATCAGTGCCAATTAACTTAAAACATCCCATTCAATGTTTATGTCAACTAAATTTCATTTTACCCAATTTCCCTAATGTTTTGCATTTTATTCAATTTAGTCCTTGAAACCAAAACGATCATATCTGTCACATTTAATCACCATTTTACAATCCAATTTCAAATACATCCTTCTACAGCCTTCTAAAATCAGTAATTATATAATTTTCATGTAAATTTTGAAGTGTTTACATGTTAGTCCCTATACTCCAAACGAGCCACTTTTACTTTCCAGAATAGTCCTTAATCATATCTAAGATTACAACTAAGTCATTAACATCCAAAACCATCCAAAACCATCAATGTCAACATTTCAAAAATTTAAGATTTTTATGATTTAGTACTCAAGTTAGCTAGATTAAGCTACAATGATCTCAAAAACATAAAATTTACAAAGAGAAAAAAAAAACCTTGAATTGGACTTACATGCAAGGGTCAAATGGTCTGAATTCTTGGAATCTTATCTTTCTTTTAAAAATGGTGAAAATTGGTGGCAAGTTCAAATGGGAAAGATAACTTTAGTTTTATGTTTTATCATATCTTATTATTAATTTAATATTATAATTAACATATTCTTCAATTGAAAACATGCTAACCATCCACCACCTTTTAAAAGTGGTTAATTGCCACTTAAAACCTCAATCATTTACCCTTCAAAACTTTTTAACTGATAGAAAACAATAGCAATTAGCTTTTACTATTTTTACGATTTAGTCCTTGTACCTTAATTGACCATTCAATCAATAGAATTACTAGACCAAAAATTAATATAACTCTATAATAGACAAGTAAATATTGATAAATAATATGTACTGTATCGATCGTCAAAAATGGGGCTCCGAAACCACTATTTCTGGTACCACTGAAAACAAGTTGTTATGTTTTGACATATTCTATACAGGAAAAATGTTGTGAGAATATCACTAAATGGTAAGATTGGTAAGTGGCATGAAATAGGCACCAAAACGTAGATTTTGGTCTGAGGTATTGATACCTTGGTTAGGGTTTCGATACTTTAGCAATTTTTCATAAATTTTCTAAACATCGAACCTTAAAATGGTATGATACAAGGGTAAAGTATCAATACTTTGAAAAAGGAACCGATACCTTATGGTAAATATCAATACAACTTTTCTTAAACTTTGAAACTCAAATTGGTATTGATACCAGGTAGGGGTATCGATACCTAATCTAAAACTTTGAAAACATTACAACTTGGTCCTATTTCATGCTTGGGTTAAGAAAAGAGCTTTCGCAAGCTTGATTAGGCTCGAATTCGATTGTATGGTGTAATGTAAATGTGTGTAACATGTACATGTATGCTTGAATGATCATTTTACTGTATGGTTTGATTATAGTTGCTCCGGTAACGAATGTGGCATCTCGTTGCTTGGACCCAACGATCAAGTCGGGTAAGGGGTGTTACATCCCCCATTTGTATTAGATATTGGGAAAGGTGAGGGGTTCTACAATGGTGGGTGTGCATAGCGACATTTTAAAAATATTCATGCATCCAATATCAAATCAAATAGTTAAGAACAATAGAACACTAATAGTCTATGTTAAAACATTAGATTTCTTTTTATTCAATCTGATGTTCAGATAGATGTTTGAACAAATGTTTGGACAAAACTATTTAAGCACATCAGCACAAGAATAAAAGTCAGGAGAGAAATAAATGCAAATAAAAACGTGAGTCAAAGAGATATTTTAAAAGAATATGAATAAACGATATTTGTTAACGTAATTTGGATTCACCAATCCTATATATGCAGAGCCTAGCTTAGAGAATGATTTTATTCAACAATTCATCTAGGACAACTGTTGGCCATAACCCAATCTACCCTTTTCCCAATAGATAATTACAGCCCCAAAATTAAACCCAAATTGTTATAAATCACTCTCCCCAAATACCTCACATTACATACTATATGTTTCCATAAAAAAGTCTAAATAAGAAGTGTCTAAGAATACCCCCAAAAAACTAATGAGGGAGTCTATCAACATCCTATTTATAGGCCAATACAATAGTATCTTCAGTGGTGTTTTGAGAGACTTTAAACTCTCGTTTAAAAGCTAGAAATATCTCTTTATTTATCTCCAATTATTATCTCATAAAAGCCTTCATGTCCAAGTAAAACATCTGGCTTGGTCTCCAAGTAAAGACATAAAGATAAGATAAAAATCAGCATATAACACCTCTAACCTGTATCCATCGTAGGAATAGGGTTACGAGGCATTACAGATCAATACACATCATTCACATACATTTAGGCATTCATAATCTAAATCCATTCATCTCAATCATATTGTCCCTTATAAGGTCTTACGAGACCTTAAAAAATGCTTAGAAGGGGTTCGGGACTAAACCGATAACATATGTAAACTTTGAAAATCTTATAAAATTTTATACCATTTAAGGGTCACATGCCCGTGTGAATAGGTAGTGTGCCTCACATGGCTACCAGACATGCCCGTGTCACAGGCCATGTGAAAATAGGGCATACATACTGATTTGTACCACACGGCCGAAGACACGCCCGTATGCCATGGCCATGGATAAACTAGAGAGGTTACTGACTTGGGTCACACGGCTGACCACACACCTATGTGCCAGCCCATGTGCCACACATGGCCAATAAACACGCTCGTGTGTCTAGACCATGTCAAAACTGTAGGGTATATTGCCTTAATGAGAAAGGGTACCCCAGAGGACACACTGCCCTTTCACATGACCGTGTGCGTACAGGGCTAACTCAAACGCCTATGTCTCTACCCATGTGGACAAAAATAGGTCATTTGTAAAGCCAATTTGCCACCATATTTCTCATGCACAGAAAATAACCAAATTGGTACTAATTCAACACATAAATAGGAAGCCAAAACATGCCAATTCATACATATATCATGCCTTCTATCATCAACCATTTCAACTACTCATTTCCATAATAAAAAACATACAAAATCATTATACGAAAATCATCTAAAACTTACATAACATGTAATTGCATTTATTCATCACCTTATATTCTAATCGAAGACATATAACACACCATACCATCATCTCAATCAATCCACAATATACCAATCTATCAAGCATTAATACATCATCTACTAATTAACCAAATAAGAACTATTTGGTTATGTCAACAACTATGGAAAACATACCAAAATAAGCTAACATATAAGGCATTATATACATCACATACATATCACTTGTCAACATATAAATCAAGCTAACTCAAATGGCCATACATATCACCATTTACAAGCCAAATCTCATGGCTAATATCATTATTCAAAACATACCAAAATGACACTAGCCTATATATGCCATATACCATATATACAGAGATCCAAAAGTACCAACAAGTAGTCGATAGTGTGATGATGGTTCCCGATGATCCTTGATGTCCAAGCTAGCTTCGATAATCTATAAAACATGAAAAGAACACACAAAGTAGGTTTTAAAAGCTTAGTAAGCCATATACAAGTAAGACTATCATCTGAACCTTTATATATCAATTCAATTATGTTACACATAACTAATCACACACAAATTCAAAAACCTTGCTCATCGATCACACATTCAATATCTTAATCAAATTCATCATTTACTTCACTTCTCAACTCTCGTATGAATCTCGTACATACCTGAGTTGCTTAGCTTATTCACATATTCATTCTCAACTTGACTTTTCCTATTGAACCATTCAAAATCGTTAAGGATACTCAAAAATCACATAAGCTAGTACAATGCCATATCCTTGATATGGTCTTACATGTTTTCACATATCGATGGCACTGTCCCAAACAGGGTCTTATACGAAATCGATTAATGATACCAATGTTCCAGACATGGTATTACACATAATTTCAATACAATGCCAATGTCCTAGACATCGTCTTACATGTAATCACATCTTTGTAACCTGATGTCATGACATTCGTATCCTATACTATTCCTAAGGTTCTGACGGGACTTTCGGATATCCCAACTCTGTCGATTCTTGCTCGTAATTACTCGTTCAACATTCAAAGTAATTTAATCATAATAAAACATATATAATTCAATGTAAAGATGTTTCTTTGCGTATGAACTAATCTCGTAGTCGGAATAGAGGAACCGGATCGCTTATTCGATAACTTTCGATTTCCCTCGATCTAAATCTTTTTTTTCGTTCTTGATCTATATACATTCAAAATTAACTCTTTTATTCATCAACAAATACAAATTCATCCAAAACACACAATTTGGGACATTTTACACATTAACCCTATAATTTCATATTTTCTCAATTTAGTTCCTATTTCATAAAAACATAATTTACAACAATTTCAACTAAACCTAAGCTAGCCGAATATCTATAGGCTCCATAATAATGCATATTTATCAGTATTTCACATATTTAACCACACATTTTACGCTTTTCACATTTATGCAATTTCACTAAAATTCACTTTACCAAACATGATAATCTATCGAAAAAATACTCATTTTCCATCATCAATGGAAACTTTCAAAATCATCAACACTTTCAAAAATTAAGTCATGGGCTAGCTAGTACTCAAAGCAATGATCACAAAAACATAGAAATCATCGAAAACAAAGCAAAAATCACATATCAATTGAGCCTTGCAAGTGCCAAACCCTAACAACCTTCCAACCTCTCTTATTTTATTTGATATTTGGTCACCAAAAGAAAGATGAACTCAAATTATGAATTTTCATTTTGTTTATTAACCTACAATAATCAAATTACAAGTTTAACCTTAATGAAATAACATTAACAACTTATAATGGATGTCCATAAATGTCCATTATCACAATCAATGGTCTAATATCAACATAAGGACCTTTCATTTAATGCCTCATAGCAAATAGACACTTTTAACTTATAGAATGCACCTTTTGCGTTTTACGCGATTTAGTCCTTTAGTCAAATTAACCACTTAAACGATAAAATTATCATACAAAACTTTCATACATATATAATCACATACTTTAAACACCAAAAATAATATTAAAATAATTTTATGACATCAGATTTGTGGTTCTAAAACCACTGTTCTGATTTAGCTAAAACTGGGTCGTTACAACTCTCCCCCCTTAAGGATTTTCGTCCCTAAAAATCTTACCAGTGAATAAGTTTGGGTATTGCTTTCTCATAGTATCCTCGAGTTCCCACGTAGCTTCTTCTATCCCTTGTCGATGCCATAACACTTTCACTAATGCTATTCTTTTATTTCTCAGTTCTTTGATCTCATGAGCAAGAATTCGGATCGGTTCTTCACTATACGATCATTCTGATTGAATCTCAACTTTGGTCGAGGAAATAACATGCGAAGGATCAGATCTATATCGTCTAAGAATTGATACATGAAACACATTATGAATCTTTTCTAGCTCAGATAAAAATGCTAGTCGATAAGCAACTGGTCCAACTCTGTCGATAATCTCATACGGCCCGATCAATCTGAGACTAAATTTGCCTTTATGACCGAATCGAAGTGTTTTCTTCCACGGTGACACTTTTAGAAACACTCTATCCCCAATCTGAAACTCAATACCTTTCCATTTCAAGTCTGCATATGATTTCTGACGATCTGACACTACTTTTAGACTATCTCAAGTTACTTTTACTTTTTCTTCTGTCTCTCTAATCAGATCAACCCCGTGGATCTTATTCTCGCTAAGCTCAGTCTAGTACAATGGTGTTCTACATTTACGACCGTATAAAGCTTCGTATGATGCCATCTTTATACTCTATGGAAAGCTATAATTATAGGAAAATTCAATCAACGGCAAATACCTTTCCCACGTACCTTCAAATTCAAGAATGCAACATCTCAACATATCCTCAAGTATCTAAATAACTTGCTCAGATTGACCATCTATTTGGGGATGAAATGCGGTACTAAAATGTAGCTTTATACCTAGTACATCTTGCAGTTTCTTCCAAAACCTCAATGTGAACCTCGGATATCTATCCTAAATAATAAAAATAGGTATTCCGTGTAATCTCACAAGCTCAGAGATATACAACTTAGCAAGCTTGTCAAGTGAATAATCTATACGCACAGGAATGAAATGAGCCAATTTTGTCAACCGGTCAACCACAACCCAATTTGCATCTTTCTTACACGGAGATAGGGGCAAACCCAAAAGAAAATCCATAGTCATTCTATCTCATTTCCACTCGGGAATCATAATCAGTTGCAATAAACCTGACGGTACCTGATGCTCAGCTTTAACTTGCTGACAAATCAAACATTTAGAAACGAATTCTGAAATGTCATGTTTCATACCACGCCACCAATAGAGCTGTTTCAAATCGTTATAAAATTTTGTACTTCCAGGATGAATAGATAAACGACTACTATGTGCTTCGTTCAAAATCATCCTAATCAACTCTGACTTTCTCAAAACACATATTCGGCATCTGAATCTCAAACAATCATCTGAGTCAACTTGAAACTCTGAATCAGGGTTTGAATCACATTGAGCTCGATTTACTAACATTTCATTATCAACTTTCTAAGCTTCACAAATCTATTGTACAAACAACGGTCTCGCTTTCAACTTAGCTACAATTGAGCTGTCATCAAAAAAAGCCAACTGAGTATTCATTGCACGAAAAGCAAACAAAGATTTTCAGCTTAAAGCATCAGCAATTACATTAGCCTTTCCCAAATGTTAATCGATCACTAGCTTATAATCTTTTAACAATTCTAGCCATATCTGCTGCCGCAAATTCAAATCTTTCTGATTCATCAGATATTTTAAACTCTTGTGTTCTAAAAAAACATGACATTTCTGACAGAACAAATAATGACGCCAGATCTTCAATGCAAATACAATGGCTGCTAACTCTAAATCATGCGTCGGGTAATTCTTTTCATACGGATTCAACTGTCTCAATGCATAAGCTATGACATTTCCTTCCTGCATCAAACCACAGCCCAGACCATTCAACGATGCATCACTATAGATCAAAAATTCTTTACCCGATTCTGGCTGTTATAATATTGGAGCTTCAGTCAAAAGAATTTGCAATTGATCAAAACTTTTCTGACATTTCCCGGACCAATCATACTTTATATCTTTTTGAAGCAATCTCGCTAACGGTGTCGCAACCATTGAAAAGCCTTTCACAAATCGTCTATAATATCTCGCTAGTCCCAGAAAACTGCAGACTTTGGATACATTTCTCGGAGGCTTCCAATCCATTATTGAAGAAATCTCGCTCGGATCGACTCGGATACCCGATGCTGACACAATATACCCTAGAAAACCAACCTCATGCAACCAGAACTCACATTTACTGAACTTTGCATATAATTGCTTATCACGCAAAGTCTGCAATACAATTCTCAACTGCTCGGCATGCTCAGTTTCATCTCATGAATAAATCAAAATATCATAATTAAATACAACAACAAATCGATCTAAGTACAGTCTGAAAATTTGGTTCATTAAATCCATAAAGACTGCAGGAGCATTTGTTAGTCTGAAAGCCATAACTAAAAATTCATAATGTCCATACCTCATTTGGAAAGCTGTCTTTGGCACATCAGAATCTTAACTCATAACTGGTAATAGCCCGATCTCAAATCTATCTTTCAAAACACTGTAGCCCCTTTCAACTGATCAAACAAATCATCAATCAGTGGTAGAGGGTATTTGTTCTTGATTGTCACTTTATTCAACTGTCGGTAGTCTATACACATTCTCATCGTGTCATCTATTTTTTCACAAATAGCATGGGAGCACCCCAAGGTGAGAAACTTGGTCTTGTAAAACCTTTATCCATCAGTTCATGCAACTGAGCTTTCAATTCTTTTAACTCTTTCAGAGCCATTCTGTATGGAGCTATTGATATCGGTGTTGTACCTGACATTAACTCAGTGCCAAACTCAACCTTTCGAATCGGTAGTAAACCCAGTAACTCTTCGGGAAACATATCTGAATACTCACACACAATTGGTATTGATTCGATCTTCTTTTCAGTCACCTTTGTATCTAGCACATAAGCAAAGTAAGCTTCCCAACCATTTCTCACATATTTTTAAGCTAACATCGATGAAATCACTGTTGGAAAGCCATTCAGATCGTCTGTTTCAATTCGGATAATCTCATTATTCTGACATCTCAGATCAATCATTTTTCATTTGTAATTCACAATAGCATCATGAAATGTTAACCAATCTAAACCCAGAATTATATCAAATTCGTCAAATGGTAACAACATCAGATCAGCTGGAAAACAAATATCTCGAATCATCAATGGACAATTCTTGCACACTTTATCAACCAACACGCACTTGCCTAAGGGATTTGATACTCTAATTATAAATTTAGTAGACTCTACATGCAAAGTCTTACTAGATACTAAATTCACACATATATACGAATGAGTTGATCCTGGATCTATCAATGCAATAACTTTAGTATCATAGAGAGTAAAAGTACCGGTAATGACGTCTAGAGATGACGCTTCTGTGTGAGCACGAATAACATAGGCTCGTGCAGGTGCTCTCGCCTCTGACCTCACAGTAGAGTCTTTAGTTTCTTTCTGGCTACTACTCATATTTCCCATTTTTCTGGGTGGTCTACCTCTAGTTGAAGTGTTACTCAATCTCATATTCTGTATTGTATCTTGCTCAGCCAACTCAGGACAATTACGAATGAAATGATCCAATAATCCACATTTAAAATAGTCCCGATCATTCAATCTACAATCACTAGAATACCTTTTTACCATAGTGTTTACATTCAAGTCGATTAGGTCTCGCACTCCCAACACTAGCTATTGAAGTAGCTGGAGCTTTAAAGCTCGACTATTGTCTCACTCGATCTTTGTTTGAATGTCCCACTGATGTAGTAGAACGATTAAATGAGTCTCAAAATTTCTTCAATGTAAACTGATAAGACTTACTAGTTGATATATTTCTTGAATCTCTTACTTCAAAATCAGCTTTCCTCTTTTCTTTGCTGAGATCTTCAGCTTTACAAGCCCTTTCAACTCAAACAATGAATTCTTTGATTTCCAGAATTCCAAATAGAAGTTTTATATCTTTATTCAGCCCATCAACAAATCTTTTACACATGATCTCTTCAGTGGAAACATATTTCCGAGCATACTTGCTCAAGCATGCAAACTCTCTTTCATATTTAGTGACAGTCTTTTAGCCTTGTTTCAATTCTAGAAACTCTTTATGTTTCTGATCAAGAAATCGTTGACTTATGTATTTCTTTTAGAATTCAGATTGGAAGAACTCCTAGGTCACTCGTTCTCTAGGAACCACAAATGTCAATGTTTTCCACCAATGATATGCATTATCTCTAAGCAAAGATACAACACACTTGATACATTCATCTGGAGAACAGGACAATTCATCAAATACTCTTATTGTATTCTCAAGCCAGAACTCAGCTCTTGCAACATAATCATCAACTGTAGCCCAAAGCTCTTCGTCCCCGTGTTTACGTCCCTTATCCACTGGTGGCTTACTCAATTGAATCAAATCTATCACTTGTGGCACAACTAGGACTTGTTGAGGAATAGGTGGGGGTGGAGGTTGTTGAGCAGCCAGATTCGTTCGAACAAACTCCGTAAACCACTCATTCATTATTTGGAAGAAGGTTTGCTTAGCCTCTCCCCTTTGGCTACTTGAAATAAGCCTAGAATCGTTCGGCACTACCCCTTGAGCGGGAGTGGGCGCATTACTTTCCACATCGTCAGCTATTGCTCGATCGGGATCCATTTCCCATACGAAAAACATATTTTAACTATCAGGAATCATCACACTACGAAATTTAGATATATGCCATGTATAGCTAGACTCTTAGTTGCTACGTTAGTCCTAGAGTCAACTAAACTTGGCTCTGATACCAATTGAATGTAACACTCCTAACCCATATCTGTCGTAGGAATAGGGTTACAAGGCATTACCGATCAATACACATCATTCACATACATATTATGCATTCGTAATCAAAATCCATTCATCTCAATCATATTGTCCCCTATAAGGTCTTACGAGACCATAATAGATGCTTAGAAGGGGTTCTGGACTAAACTGATAGCATATGCAAACTTTAAAAATTTTATAAAATTTTCGAACATTTAAGGGTCACAAGCCCATGTGAACAGGTCATGTGCCTCACATGGATACCAGACACGCCTGTGTCATAAGCTGTGTGAAAATAGGGCATACATACTCAATTGTACCACACGGCTGAAGACACACTCATGTGCCATTGCCCTAGGAAAACTAGGGAGATTACTGACTTAGGTCACACGGCCAACCACATGCCTATGTGCCAGTCAGTGTGCCACACATGGCCAGTAGACACGCCCGTGTGTTTAGACCATGTAAAAACTATAGGGTATACTGTCTTCATTCAAGAGGGTACCCCAGTGGACACACTACCATGTAACATGGCCGTATGTCCCACACGACTGAGACACACGCCTGTGTCTATGCTCGTGTGGACAAAAATAGGCCATTTGTAAAGCCAATTTGCCACCCTTTTTTTCATGCACACAAAATAACCAAATTGGTACTAATTAAACACATAAATAGGCAACCAAAACATGCCAATTCATACATATATCATGTAACACCCCTCGCCCGTATCCCTCGCCGGAACAGGGTTCGAGGTGTTGCCCGACTTAAACTCAGTCAATCACACAAAAACAGTGCCGAAAAATTTCAATCAATTTAAAACTTTTCTTTTCACATGCAATCTGTCCCATATATGGGCTTACGAGGCCCAAAACATCACTAGCCAACACCTCTGGCTAAATTATAATATCACATACTCAACATTAAAACCCTATACATGCCATAGACTCAAAATACTAGGATTTACTTATACCAATAGCGTGAGCTCGACAGTGTGATAATATCTCTGGCGAACTCCAACCCGAGCAGGTAACCGAAGTCAACAATCTATAAGACAGAGGAATGTAACAACGGAGTAAGCTTTCATAAGCTTAGTAAGTCTTAAGCAATGCAAACAAATAAATGCAATTATACTTCGATTATTCAATTTCTTAAGTGGTCATATTCTAGGTATATTGCCATCTGGCCGAATACACACAAACACATAATGCACGTTCAGCATTCTTATCACACTTAATCTGAATTCGTATAACATAATTAAATCGAATACTTTCACATACTTTCACACCCTGACCCAGTGTATCATGATCATAGATATAGTTATAACATTTATTCACATATGTATCACAATGCACGCTTATGATTCATTGCAGATCAAACTCACATATGAGTACATAATGCGTACCTGGCCCACTTAACGTACTGAATGTATTCATTTGTCAACCTAACACGAGGTACCTTAGTCATGGACTTTTCTCAAATCACCGGCATTTCGCCTGTTAGGCTCGGGTTCCAATATCAGTTCACCGGTATTATAGCCTGCTAGGCTCGAAGGCTCGAATAGTATCTCACCGGCATTATAGTTTGCTAAGCTCAAAGGCCCGAATAATCAAGTCAACAAGTTCCATATAACATATTCATATCAATTAAGTACTAACATCATTCGAACGTATATAATTATACATCTCAAACACTTTTCTTTCATCTCATTTTCACACCTAGCATTTGATAGCTTATGCATAACATTTCACTCACGTTCATTTCAAACTTATCATTCGATTATAAAAGCATATTGCATTTTTACCAACATGTTATACTTTCCATTAGGCCATATAAGCATGATACAATACACTATCATTTCATCTTTAACATTCGGCTAAACCCTTATCTTACAAGGAACACCGAATTCACATAACATATCATTTCACCGGCATTACGCCTGCTAGGCACGAAGGCCCGAATACACATCATCGGCATGAAGCCTGATAGGCACGAAGGCCCAAATACACATCACCGGTACGAAGCCTGCTAGGCACGAAGGCCCGAATACACATCACCGGCACTAAGCCTGTAATAGCCCAAAATTAGGTCTAGTTGGAACAGAGGTTTTGAGACCACAAAATCTGAGATATAAATAATTATTTTATGATTATTTTGAGGTCTATGATATGATTTCATGATTGTGTGAAAATTTCGTGAAGAAATTCTATGCATAAAGTGCTTAATTCGAAGTTAGGGACTAAATTGAATAAGTCGCAAAACTTGCATTCTAGAAGTTTCTAGTATGAAATTGATTTGAAATATTAATTAGGAGGTCTTAATTAGAAATTTGACCAATTTCTAAGTTATGGACAAAAATTGGACATGGATGGAATTTTTGGAAAGTTTAGTAGTAAAGGTATTTTGGTCATTTAGGGGTAAAATGAATTAAAATACAAAATTAAAAGCCAATTTTGCTCATCTTCTTCACCATGGACGTGTATACCAAGGGAGACTCCATGGCTAGGGTTTTCAAGCTTCCCAAGCTCAATTGTAAGTCCGTTCTAACCCCGTTTTTCAAGTTCTTTACGTTTTTGGAGTCCCGGTAACTTGATTTAGCTTATGCTAGCAATAATTCAACCTAGGGTTCATATTTGGAAAAATACCCATAGGTAAAATTTTTGTATTCTGGTGTTTTATGATACAATATGAGGTTTTAAGTTATGTTAGACAACTTGTGCTACTCGGTTTTAAGTGAAAACGAGCAAAATGGCTTAATCGGTAAAAATACCTAATAGTCATAAGTATATGTTAGAGTGAGAATTTGATGTTGCCATAGAAAGGAAAAGTGAGCATCATATAAAACATAATAATAAGGGATGAAGTTTAATTCCCGAGCCTAGGGGTAAAAATGTAAATATGCAAAATTTTAGGGTCAAAATTGTAATTTTTCCAAAGTTTGAGTTAAGAACTGTTTTGAATATTACATTAATTAAATAAGTAAAATATGATGTTTTAGATCCTGGAAAACGAGATTTGAACCTAGAATGAGAGAAAAATCGGAAATTGGGAAAGTTGGTAAAATGGCCGTTTTAATATCAAGGTATGTTCATATGTATAATAAGCATTAATTTATGCATGTTTCAATGTAAAATTGATATATTTACTATGATCTCCGAGGTGTTGAAAGTATGTAAGTTGGTATGATAATAATACAACAATAATGCTGTAATTTATATTTGAAAGTTAAATTTAGTGAATTAATTGAATTATGTTAAATTAAATGATTATGGTGCCAAGTTTATGAATTGATTTAAAAATATGTCTATGGTACATGAAGTGCATTGAATTATCATACATAAATGTGATTTCTATGATTATGGATATTATGGAAAATTGTAAGTTCATATGATTTTTAATAAGACAATGTGTAATTTAATGTTATTGCGTTGATATTAAATGAGATGTAAGTTTATATGTAAGTAATACATCACTATTACTTGTATTATGATATTTTATAAAAATATTGGAAATATGCTTGTGGATAATTACTTGATTGGTGAAATTGTTGGAAAAGAGAGAGAAATCCCGGTTGAACCTTCGGAAAGATTGGATGATACAGATGGTATGTAGCTAGGTCACATGTATAGTGCTGAGTGCACATCATGTGTACAAGAGAGCTACAAGACATTATGATGTAGCTAGGTCACATGGGTGATACTATGTGTACACCATGTAGACAAGAGAGCTACGGGATATATGTAGCTAGGTCGCATGCGTGGTTCCAAGTGAAGGACACCATGTAGACAAGAGAGCTACGAGATAAACTGGCTAGGTCACATGGGTGGTACTAAGTGTTCACCATGTGTACAAGAGAGCAGAACTATATGATGGGTGGAGCTATATGCTGAAACCACCAAGTATCGAGGATTGATCCGAAGTGTTCAACGGGAGACTCTCTATGTATTGCTTTGTGAGTTTTGTGATGAATAAGTGCAGGAACTTGGTTATGTGAATGATGTGTTCATTAAGTGACCAGGATGTGGTAAGGTTATAAACAAGTAAGTTACACATGAGGATGATTTTATGGTGACCTTGTGATCATGGGCCTATACTTGTGATGTATGAAATGTGGTGAAAATGATTTGTGATATGTATGTTAAAATGAGGCTAATACAAAGAAAGTGTGAAAGAGTGAATTAGCAATAAAACTGTTTTGGACAGTAGCAGTGACGTGATTTTGAAAAATCACCAAAAATAGTATAAATTAAATCAGAGACTGAATGAGATATATAATTAAATCTTAATGAGACTATTTTCATATAAAAGAAACATAGAAAGCAAAGAAGTTCTATATTTTGAGATATTTATGTTTTCGTGAGACTGATTCAGAATGATTATGTGATCCCCTGTTCTGACTTTGGAAAATCACAAAAATTTGGAAACAAATAATTAGAGAATAAAAATTATATTTTTAAAATCCATAATGAGTCTATTTTCAAGATAAATCAACAATAACATTATCCGAGTTCTGTACTGTGAAATAATTATTTTTTAGTGAAGAGAGGTCAGAACTTTCAGAAAGTGAAACAGGGGAAATTTTAATGAATAAACTGTACTAATTGGCTAAACCAAAAATTATGAAAATTTTATGGTGGAAAGATATTTGAGTCTAGTTTCAGGGGAAATTTACAGATCTTAATTTGGAGATCTATAGCACGAATTATAAATAATTAAGGGACTATGACTCGTGTGGACAGTTTGATGTGAACATTTATTAGTAAATTGTGAAATCGTACCTACAAGAATGCTATATACATTAAGGATGTGGAATGGAGAGGAGGAGGCGGAAAATAAATATATGTGGAATACATGGAAACTATGGTATATGAAATATTGATATAATGAAATAAATGATATGTGTTTATAAGAAAACAAAAAGAGAATGTTATGTATCATGACATGTATATATATATATGACTAGTCTCAATGTAATGCTTGTTGGGTATGGAATTGAATTGAAATGTTTCAGGCAAACATGTTATTCTGCGCATCTGAATCATGGTATTTTATAAAGATATGATCTAGCTTTAAATATGAATGCTTGATGATTAAGCTGAAGATATTTGGTAAGATGATAATCTTGGTATAAATGTATAAGTGGTACTATAATAAACAAGGTAAAATGAGTATGAGAGACACATGTATGATGACATACAAATGCTATGTTTGTTGTTTAATTGAGGATGTTTAATCATTAAATGAATACCATGTTATATGCTTTTGATTTTGTATAAGTGTGTAAGAGATCAAGGTTGACCAAAGCTTGGAAAATAGCCTAGGTATATTCCACACAGGCAGAGACACGACCATGTGTCTCAGCCGTGTATGGAACACGACTTTGGGACACGGGCGTGTGGAGCCTTAAAGCATGAAATTTCCAAGATTTTCATAAGTTCTCGGTTTAGTCCCAAACCCTTTCTAAAGTATGTTTTGGGCTTCGTAGACTCAAATAAGGGACTATGTGTAAGAGAATGAACGCTTTGAAATATGAATAAAATTTTATGGCTCGTATTTTAGTTTAATGTTTGTATGTTTGTCTGGTAACGCCTCGTACCTTAGCCCGGCCTCGGATACGGGTAAGGGATGTTACAAAGCCTGCTAGGCACGAAGGCCCGAATACACATCACCGGCACTAAGCTTGCTAGGCACGAAGGCCCGAATATAATACCAACACTAGGCCTGCGGGATTTAACCAGGATATAATACCAGCACGAAGCCTGCGGGATTTATCCAGGATATAATACCAGCACGAAGCCTGCGGGATTTAACCCGATTACACATCAAATATCATGCATATTTAATCATATATTAATACATCTCATTCAACATATCACATTCGTAGTCATTTGCAACATTCGGGTATAAGCTCCATATGAACACCATCTTTTACATTTCGGTTCAAAAGTCATTCATAAATATCACATATCCATTTCACCATTCAAACTTAACCCATAGTGACCATTCAACTATAAGTCATATACATAAATTATTTATAGCACAACTTAATTCAAGTAGAACCAAAAGGTTACGATTCATCTAATATATACATATTGCTCACTGATTCACACACAACCTTTCAAATTAGCAATTATAAGATGGTTCCGCACATAGCCCATCCTTATCGATAATTTACGATGGTTTTACCCTTACTCACATATATGTCATAGGCATTTTTACCTATGCTTCGCAATTCACATTCATGATTCAATTCCAATCGATTTAACATGCATAAGTACATATCACATACCTTAATAATTTACTTTACGGAACGAATCCACATATCGTATTAGCCCATAGTCTTATAGCACCACACTTTTAATAGTTTACCTCATCGAAGTTCACATTTAATCACTTTAGTGCCAAGCCATATTCGGCTACCACAAAGGACTAATAATAATAATTTTATACACATCATGGTTTCCTTTAGGTATTTAATAATCACAAATCGTGATATCTCCACCAGCACATATACGGCACAGTTTATTCATTATAACACTCATTTAGTGCATCAAATTTCCAAATCCAATTCAACTTAAGCATAATAGCCATAATCGGCTTATAGCCTTAAATCATTACATATTCGGCACATTAACTAAATAAAATTTACATTCCCTTTTCCATATTAATTTAACTCTTGGTCATATAAAAAGGAATCAAGCTTAAACACTTAAGAACTTACCTTGAATGTTGTCGAACGATTACAACGGCTATTAGATTACTTTCTCTTTTCCCTTATCCGAATTTTTCCCCTCTATGCTCTTGAGCTTAAATTCAAAGATTTTAAACTAGTCATTATTCGACTATTTGAGCATCACTTTCCAAATATAATATATACATATATATATTCGACTTTCACACCTACTGATCATAGTAAGCTTATAAGAAATCAATAAACAACTCATTAACAAATTTTTGTCAATGTTTACCACATAATCATAATTTCACTGCAAGTTGTCTTCCTGAGCAACAGTCACTAAATCATTTATAACTGGAGCTACGAAACTCCAAATCAAGTGCCGTTAATTTTCCCTGAAGTTAGACTCATATATACCAGATTTTTCTTAAAGTTTCCCTTGTTTCACTATTTGACTAATCTGACCACTCCTTACTACGAATAAAATTTCTCATTGTACAGAATTCAAAATATGTTCTCGTTTATTTCATTTGAGACTAGACTCATTAAGGAATCTAAGCATATAAATTTCATCTTATGAACATTTTTGTACAATTTATAATGATTTTATAAAGACAGAACAGAGGATCTAGAAGTCATTCTGACCCTATCCCACATCACTTCAAATATCTCATTATCGGAAATTGTTTTGTTAACATGGTTTGTTTTATAAGAAACTAGACTCATTAAGATTTAATTACATAATTTATTCAGCTTCTAACTCATCTCCCACAATTTATGGTGATTTTCCAAAATCACGTTACTGCTGCTGTCCCAAACAGATTTATTACCAAATCACTCTTTCACACATACCTTGCATGCATGTTATTAAAACATGCATATCACCAATCAATCATCACATATCTATAATTTTACTTAAGCATAATCTTCATTTCATCATTTTAAAGCACAACATGTTAGCCGATTTTTCCCTTAGCATCTAAGGCACATGCATGCTCATTTGTTTGGCTCAACTTCACCTATCTTCCATTTTTCATCAAAAGGACATGAAACAACAACCATTTTCTTCATTTTAATTCATGACCGAATGCTCACAACATAACCAAAAATCAAAATATGCTTCATGAGTTAGGGTAGAATCAAGAAGAACTCATGAACATCAAGATAGAAGCAAACTACCATGAACTTACCTTGGATTTTTCTTCCCCAAGTGATCGAACATTCAAGAGCTCTTTTCCTCTCCTTTCTCTTCTATTTTCAGCTTTCATGAACAAGAATGAACAAAAACCTTCCTTTTCTTCCTTTTTGTTATTCTATTACTAAACATTTTATGACACAAAATAACATATATTATTTGTGCCATACTTATGCCATAACTTCAATAAAAAATTTGCACATGTTGTCTACCATTAACACCATGGCCGACCACTACACATAAAATGGGGAGTTTGACATGCAAATCCTCCTATTTTGCACTACTATTTATTAGGCCACTACATATTAGCCTATAGCATTTTCAAAAATTTTCACATAGGTCCTATTTCATAATTTCACTCACAAATGGCAGAATCAAAGCATGGGATTTTCACACATGCACTTTCACATGAAATAAACACATAATATAATATTTGATTATTTTTGGGACTCGGTTTTGTGATCCCGAAACCATTTTTTGACTAGGGCCAAATTAGGGCTGTCACATATCATGCCATCTATCATCAACCATTTTAACTATTCATTTCCATAATAAAAAACATACCAAATCATTATAACAAAATCATCTAAAACTTACATAACTTGTAATTGATTTATTCATCACCTTATCTTCTAATTCAAGACATATAACACACCATACCATCATCTCAATCAATCCACAATATACCAATCTATCAAGCATTAATACATCATCTACTAATTAACCAAATAACAACTATTCGGTTATGTCAACAACTATGGCAAAAATAACAAAATAAGCTAACATATAAGGCATTATATAGATCATATATATATCACTTGTCAACATATAAATCAAGCCAACTCAAATGGCCATACATATCACCATTTACAAGCCAAAGCTCATGGATAATATCATGACTCAAAACATACCAAAATGGCACTACACTATACATGCCATATACCATATATACAAAGATTTGAAAGTACCAACAAGTAGTTGATAGTGTGATAATGGTTCTCGATGAACCCCGATGTCCAAGCTATCTTCGATAATCTATAAAACATGGAAAGAACACACAAAGTAAACTTAGAAGCTTAGTAAGCCATATACAAATAAGGCTATCATATGAACCTTCGTATATCAATTCAATTATGTTAAACATAACTAATTACACACAAATTCACAAACCTTTCTTATTGAACACACATTCAATATCTTAATCAAATTCATCATTTACTTCACTTCTCAACTTCGTATGAATCTCGTATGTACTTTAGTCGCTTAGCGCATTCACATATTCTTTCTCAACTTGACTTTGCCCGTTGAACTATTGGAAATCATTAAGGATACTCGTAAATCACATAAGCTCGTACAATGCCATATCCCAAATATGATCTTACATGTTATCGTATATCGATGGCATTGTCCCAGACAGGGTCTTATATGAAATCGATTAACGATGCCAATGTCCCAGACATTGTCCTACATGTAATCTCAATACAATACAAATGTCCCAGACATGGTCTTACATGTAATCGCATCTCTGTAACCTAATGTCATGACATTCGTATCCTATACTATTCCTAAGGTTCGTACGGGACTTTCGGATATCGCAACTCTGTCAATTCTTCCTCGTAATTACTCGTTCAACATTCATAGCAATTCAATCATCATAAAACATATATAATTCAATGTAAAGATGTTTATTTTCATATGAACTTACCTTGTAGTTGGAATAGAGGAACCGGATCGACTATTCGATAACTTTCAATTTCCCTCGATCTAAATTCGTTTTCTTTTGTTCTTGATCTATTTACATTCAAAATTAACTCTTTTATTCATCAACACATTCAATTTCATCCAAACACGCAATTTGGGACATTTTACACATTAACCCCTATAATTTCACATTTTCTCAAATTAGTCCCTATTTCATAAAAACACAATTTACAACAATTTCAACTAAACCCAAGTTAGCCGAATATCTATAGGCTCTATATTTGTCAATATTTATCAATTTTTCACACATTTAACCACACATTTTACACTTTCACAAATTAGTCCTTTTTATGCAATTTCACTAAAAAACACTTTTAAAACATGATAATCTATTAACAAATGCTCATTTTTCATCATCAAACATTCAAGAACACATGAATTCATCAATGGATACTTTCAAAATCATCAACACTTTCAAAAATTGAGGCATGGGCTAGCTAGTACTCAAAGCAACGATCACAAAAACATAGAAATCATCGAAAACGAAACAAAAATAACATACCAATTGAGCCTTGCAAGTGCCAAACCCTAAAAACCTTCCAACCTATCTTATTTTCTTTGATATTCGATCACCAAAAGAAATATGAACTCAAATTATGAATTTTTGTTTTGTTTATTAACCTATATTAATCAAATTACAAGTTTAACCTTAATGAAATAACATTAATAACTTATAATGGATATCTATAAATTTTCATTATCACAATCAATGGTTTAATATAAAAATAAGGACCTTTCATTTAATGCCTCATAACAAATAGACACTTTTAACTTATAGAATGAAACTTTTGCATTTTACGCGATTTAGTCCTTTAGTCAAATTAACCACTTAAATGATAAAATTATCACTCAAAACTTTCCCACATATATAATCACATACTGTAAACACCAAAAATAATATTAAAATAATTTTACGACCTCGAATTTGTGGTTCGAAAACCACTGTTTTGATTTAGCTAAAACCGAGCTGTTACAAAGCATATTTAATCATCTCAAACTCTCCACCCTTTTTCTTCAAGTTAATTGAAAAGATAACAATCCTCATTCCATTGTATAGCAAGTAATTCCCATTTCATTTACTTTTTAGAATAACCAAACATTAATTACATAGTAAAAACTGCCAACATTTAAATTGATCTTGAGTTGTCTTGAGGACGTGTTCAAATTGATGTCTAAAGGGTTTTCTAGATATGGCAAAAATATAGTCTCAAACAAGCAATTTAAGGGAATTTTTAAACATGAGATGAAACTTCAGAAAGAAGATAGTTAAGGTCCCAACAACCTATTTCCTTATTGTATTTTGATATGCTTTAACAAACATGAGATGAAACTGCATTCCTTTATGCAAACAGCCATATCTTGAGCTACAACAATTTTATTATCATCTAATCATAAAAGATATCATCAATATCTATCTAATAATTGAAAATATAATCGACTCTAACTAACCAAAGGTTTCCATGGTTCCATCTTAAGAAACAGAAGAAAAAAATACAAATAGATTTCAAAGTTTCCCCAAAGCATACTTTGTGTCTTGAACTTTTTTGGATAGTTGGCCATGCCATCATCATTGGTTTCTGACGTGGAAAAATGTTGATGTAGAAGGCTTAATTGATTTTTTTTTATTTTACAAGGTTTTAATTAAAATTAATTATTTTATAAGAGGCTTAATTGATTTTTAGAAATTATTATAAATAAATATTATAAAAATTTGAAAATTATAAAAGTTATAGAAAAACTATAAAAATTATTAAAATAATTTCAATATTATTAAATGCTATTAAATGCTATAAAATATTATAAAATTTTAGAAATTAAAGGAAAATTACAAAAATATAGAAAATATAAAATTTATTTAATATTATAAATGAATTTTTAACTATTATGGAATGTATAGAAAATTTTTGAAAAATAAAAGTATTAAAATTTATAGAAAGTTATATAAAAATTATTAAAATGATAAATAAATTAGAAAAATTTATAAAAATTATTAAAAAATATATAAAATTTAGTTATTTTGATGGTTTGGAGTATTTAGTTTTGGTAATAAGGAAATAGTGAGCTTGAAATGTAATTGTGATTGAACTTGTACGGGGTTTCAAGTGAGAGGTTTAAGTGACAATGATTTTGGTGTTTGGTGGCTTAATGTGAACAATAATGAATGGTTTTAGTTGAGGAGATATGATGTTAGAAAATTTGACAAGGATGGATTGAAGTGTGATGTGGGGTAATGTGTGAAAGACAAAGAAAGAAGTAAATTTTTATTAAAAACCTTTTAAAAATGATTAGAAATTATAAATTTATTATAAAAATTTTGAAAATTATAAAAATAGAAAATTTATAGAAATTATTAAATGCTGCTCCTTTTAAAATTTTAATAAGTTTTATATAATTATTTAATTTTTATAGTTTTTTATAATTTTTAAAGATGGATTATTTTTTATAAAATAATTAAAATTTAAATTAAGGGTCGTTATTATTTTTACATCAACTATCACTTTAAGGGTTTCAATATAAAACTCTATTTATGAGGTACAATTTATTGCTAATATTTGATTAAGAGATCAATTCAATATAATTTTTAAATAAAGCTGTGCTAAAGTATTATTATTTAGTCTTATTTGGAAATATGAGGATGAGTGTATTAGGTGAGGTAGGTGTAAAATTCACGCAATTAAAACCAAGTACTGAACAAAATCAGAAAAGAGGAAATGAAAATTTTCAGTGAATAAGTGATGGACCTGATGCAAAGTTTAATGTGGCTTTGGTGTAGAGAGCAAATAGCTTCAGATTTTTGCCATTAATGTATTACAGTACCATTTTAAAGAATCTGAAGTGAATTTATATGGATCCAATTTCTCACCTCTAAATTATATATCACATGGCCCAATCCTTAATCAATACACACTTATTTATTCTTTAAAAGTCCGGATACAAGAACATAAAATTTGGCCTAACAATTATGTAAATGCTTCCTGCATATGTTTCAAAATTTTGATTTTAAATCCTATACACTCTTGATGTATGTATATACATCAGAAAACGAATTGCATTTTTTAGATTATAATTTAAATTTAATAAGAACTCTAATAATTGGATTTAGGAATAATTGTTTATAATTACATAAGGGTGACATGTTTATATAATCATTGTAATTGGTTTGTCCCGTCGAATTGGATGTAAAGGTGTAATTGGAGCATCCAAATTACACTTTCCAATTTTTTAAGGGAAGGTAAGAATTAGAGTAATTATATAGGTAATTACAGCTAAATCTAATTTTTAACAAAATATTTTTATACAAATTATAAATACTATGTTACAAGCATGAATACATATAAATGTTTAGGATGATTATTACAAAATTTTATTATATTTATAAATCCTAATAAATTATGTTATAAAAATAACTTTTGTATGTCATAAAATTATGACAAAAAATTATATTATTTAAATCCTAAAAAAGTTCTAAAGTTATGATAAAAAAGTTTATTATAAAAGCATTATAATATATTTATTTATAAAAAAAAGTTATGGTAAGAAATATGTATATAACTTATTTATGTGTCAATATTATTTATAAAAAATAAATTTCTAACTATTCAAAATTTTGAAATACAGTAGAGAAGAAATTTTTTGTTCTAAAATAATATTTCTCATTTGAACATGTCCTTAGAATAACATAAAAAAATAAGATTAGATTGTACTAGTATGTTGCATCGTGATAATTTTATGATACAGATTCAAATTCAGATGATAATGATAATGAGCTCAATCAACGACCAACATACGATAAGGAGTATATGCTAAATATTAAAAAAGGAATAACCCAACAAATATGTAGTAAAAAAATTAGATAAAATTGCATACGATGTTTATTTTTCTTACTATTTTTATTAGTAATCATATTATCAAGTACTTTTTTAGACTAAAATAATACATATGATGATTTGATTTTAACTTTTGTTACTTGTTTAGAAATTACTTTTATCATACTAATTAATTTTTTTAGTAATTAATATTTCTTAAAATTATAAATTGTGTAACTGTGTATTTACAATTTGTACTACCAAACATGACATAAGAAATTACGATGTAATTACACTCTGCCAGTCAAACACATTTAAGGAATTACAATTATTTGTAATTACAAGAGAAATAAATTCCTTGTCCTTCTGTTGGACTTCTTGGGGTGCCAATAAGGTAGTTCATACTCTTGTAAGGATGGCCTTATTACATGCAAACCACACACTGAGTTGGATGTTCTTCCCACTAATATTCAAACTATTGTTTCATCTAATTTGACTTTTCTCGTGTCGAATGAGGATGGGACTTAGGATGAGGTGTATAGAGTAAACCTATTGATTTAGGTTATTTTTTCCCTCTCCTCTCTCTTATCTTATTACTATGACCAATGAATTGCACTTTAGAACTTTTTCTATCAATCATTAAAAAAATAAAACTTGTTAGCGCAATTAAGTTCCAGCTAATCATGAAATTAGTTTTGTTTGAACTTATTTAATTTTAGTTAGTAATTTTTAATGTGATTCTATACCGTAAATTATGTGAGCCTGTACAAAGAATTTCATAATCTCAAACAATTTACTTAAAAGTAGATACCATTCACAACAAAAAATTAGTAAATAAGATTATGAAGATCTTTTTCTATGTAAAGATATCTCCAATTGAGAAAGATATGGATAATTATTATATTTATCCATAATAATATCTAAATTATTATGATAACTGATATAAGACAAAATTTTAGTGGTTTAGTCTGATCATGTTAACTGGATGCACTTGGACCAAAATCTTTATATTTTAAAGATAAGATTTACTCTAATAGAGTAGAATTAATTTAATCATTGTGACCAATTTTTTTAGTTAAAATTTTTGTTTAATTAAAATATTTATTAATTTGTAATTTCATGGCAACAGCCTTACTTGGAGAGTGTTATTGATTGTAGTTGTATAGGGGCAATGTTACAAATTGTGTGTTAGTGGTTTGACTTAAATCATTCTTGTATTATGAAGATTATAGTGGATTTCTTTCTAGGCTAGGCTTGTAGATGTAAGATTAAATTCAAATTGGGTAAACAATTGCTTTTGTTCATGGTTTATTGTTTTAGTTTTAAGTTGTCTTTTTTAAGTCGTAACTCAGCAAACAATTACTAATCATTTCAACATTTAGAATCAGTATTAGGGCTAAACACTAGTTGATTTTAATGGATTCTTCTTGTTGGTTGTTGAATTATGAAACTAAGCTCCATATTAGGCTACCTATGGTTGATGGTTTAAAATATGCCTATGATATGTCGTATTATGATACAACAAATTACGCTCTTCCCACCTAAAGAGCTTTTATTAAGGCGGTGTTTCGAGTCTTTTATCACTTTTCCATATATTAGTTAGAATTTATGATTAATGCATTTTAAAGTTATTTTTAATAAAAAACATCAATTATATGTCCAATTGAGTTCAATGTGTGGCTAAGGCACTTTGAAGTGCATAATCGAGGGATAAGAAGGAAGGAATCAAGCGAGCAACTTTGGCATTGCACCCTCAAGATGTTGATGTCATAATCTTGGGTCCTTTGACTCTATGTTTCGTGACACCATTCCTTGGTGTCATGACATTGCCCTTTCCACCATGCTAAGGAAGCCACCTCGAAAAGCCTTAGTGTTGTGACCTCAGACTTATGGAGTTGCAAAATTGAACCCCCTGACTTTCAAGGTCACAACATCGAGCTTATGGTGTCGCAACACGAACCTTAAAGATGGACCAAGGAAGTCGAGGAAGGTTGCAACAACGGACCTGTGGTGTCGTAACCTAAGGCCCTCTAAGTAGAAGTCCTGTGACATCAAGTCCAAAACAACCAAGTTAGCTAAGATTTTTGAGGGGCATGTTGTGGAATTGTTGGTCAAACATGCATTGATTGGAATTATTATTAAGGACAAACTTGTAAATTCTTGTTTATTACATTTTCAACTATAAATATCACCTTAAATCAACATTTTAGGTGTATGTTAATTTAGATATTAGTTTTAGAATAGCAGAGGGTCTTTTTCATACTCTTTAGTAGGCTAGGCTTTTACTTTATTTTTTCTTGAAGACTTTGTGGATGGAGATGAATTCTATCTTGCACTTCATCAGATTTTTATTGATAAATGAACATTTTCTCAACCCTTATCTTTATATATTATGCTTCCCACGTGTTTGTAATGCCCCTTACCCATATCTAACACCGGAATAGGGTACGAGGCATTACCGGACTTAATCATACACAATATGTAAAAATCGGGCTACAAAATTTCATTCATATCAAAATCATTCAAACACATGCATAATGTCCCTTACATGGGCCTATGAGACCCAAAATATACATTGGGGTGATTCGGGACTAAATCAAGAACTTTCAAAAAACTTTAGGCAACTTATAAATTTTCTTGTTTTGGAGAGTCACACGCCCGTGTGGGTAGGCTGTGTGGTCACACACGCCCATGTGGCTTGGGACACGCCTGTGTCCTCAACCCATGTAACTCTCTAACTATGACGTTATCATCAAAATAAGGTCACACGGCCGTATCACATGCCTGTGTGTCCAGATTGTCTGGTACATTAAAAATAAATAAATTTTTCATAAAATGGTGTAGACTTCACATGGCCATAGCACACGCCTGTATGGGTAGGCCGTGTCTTAGCCCGTGTGTTTACTACTAGACATACTGACTTGTAAAATTAGGGTGCAGGGGATACACGGTTGTGCAACACGCCCATGGGGGTAGACCGTGTGCCACACACAGCCTAGACACATGCCCATTTATCTACCCATGTGGACAATTTAGAGGCTATTTTATAAGCCAATTACCACCTCACTCATCCAGCATGTTTCATGGCATGCAATATAACATATTTAAACACTCACTATCCAATGCCATGGCATTTTCATGCCTTCAAATTATCATCCTAAAACACATGCAATTAGTAACACCATTTAGAGGCATTCTACACCAATTTCATGCATAACCAATTTTGTTATCTAAATTCCGTAATACATATTCATGACTATGATCATCTTAAGCCATTAAGTCATTTCTTATCTTCAAACATCTAATCCATACTTTGTCATACATTCACCAAACAACAACATATCACATCATCAAGGCATTAGCATATGCATGCATGGATAATTAGATTACACCCCAATAATCAAATATAAGCCATGTCACATGGCCATTACAAAATGAATCATCAATATTAGAGCCCTTTACACTTGGCCAAATTAGCATGACACATATCATAAAATAACCAAGTCCCCTATACATACCATACTCAAGTTATCAAATTCACTATACCCAATATTCTTTTGATAGTGTGATCGAAAGCTTTGACAGCTTCCAATCCCCGAGCTAGCTTGGCAGAACTACAAAGGATGGAAAGGAAAAGGGGTGAGCATTAAAGCTTAGTAAGTCCAGATGAAAATAATATGCAATGATAGTAAGCAATTATCATGCAAAGGCATAATAACATAACCATAAAGATTATTCATCATTCAAGTGTTTTGACTTATTTATCAAGTGTTCATATATATATACTTTCTCATCACAATTCATCCTTTATCAAGGCATTCCTCATGAGTTTATCGCACATACTTGTACTTACCCATAGTATATCATATGATCATACCTTCTTTAACATGCCTTCATTAGGACTTTCATCACCTTATCCATTGCATTACCCGTTGAACACTCGGAATACTATTGGATACACAGAAAACTTGCACATAAGTGCCACATATACATACGTAACCAAAGCTACCTCATAACATGTAACGCTTGCAACGGAGCTACTTACGGGCCTGCTTATATAAACTATCATTCAAGGTGTAACTACATGGGCTACTCCCATAAGCTGTCAGGTATCCGATGCATTCAGGACTACCTAGCCACTGGTAGAACACGCACAAGACCAGCGCCCAGAACCCAATTACATGTATTGCATCCCTCATGAACTCAGACCAACTCAATGAGTTTAGATGCCACAAAAATATCACGAACCCAGACCAAGTCAACGAGTTCGGATTTCTAAATTCTTAGTGACATGTCACTTGTATCCTAAACTATTCCTAAGGTTCAAACGGGATTCTTTTTTAGTGTACATAATGTCTCCATTACACTTGCTCGTGATGTCGTGGATAACGACCATAATATCATTCGTACTTACAACACCATCATTAGGCATAAAATACATAATAATAATAAAATTATTTCCACATAATATCAACACATCAAAACATACTATTGTAACACTCCTAACCCGTATCCGTTGCCGGAATAAGGTTATGAGGTATTACTTGACTGAACAAAACTTCTATAAGGTCAAAGATATTTATCAGACATAAATTACCAACAATGCAACCTGTCTCATTGATTTTTTCATAAGAGCTCTTATAAATTTCCAAAATGACTAACTATCAAAACATAACCGAATATCTAATAACAAATTAACTACTATCAAGTTATAACTAAAACATTTCAACACATTAGTTCAATTATAAGGCTTCTCTAAACAAAAATAAGCGAGCCATCTTCGCATGGCTATAATGCATACAAAGTCAAAATATCATTCTACCTATAGTCTATCCTATACATGCCTTAAATTATGATGATATACCATCTTCTCAACTCACATAATGACTCGGTAGTGTGATGATATCTCCGGCTCTTTCCAACTCGAACTAAAGGATAAACCTATAAGGAATGGAAAAGAGAACACGGAGTAAGCTTCAATGCTTAGTAAGTTTTAAGCAATGCAAACAATTAATTTACTTATAGATCGATTATTTCAAATTTTCAAGAAATCATTCCTAGGTAATTGCCATTTCGGCCAAGTATCCATGAACATAATGCATATTTAGCAAATTCACCTCACTTGAATCTGAACTCAATTAAAACCAAATATTGAAATCACAAATAAGATCATAAGAACTCGAAAAGTGTCTCATTAACTAGTTTTAACCATGTTTGCAACAAAATCACAAAATCACTACAAGCTGTTTTCCTGAGCAATAGTCACTAAATTATTTATAACTGGAGATAAGAAACTCCAAATAAAGTGCCATTAATTTTTCCTGAAAAAAGACTTATATATCTTCCATCCATAAAATTTTCAGAATTTTTGGTTTGACCAATGAATACCAGATTTTTATTGAAGTTTCCCCTATTTCACTGTTTGACTATTCTGACCACTCTTCACTACAAATCAATTTTCTCATTACACAGAATTCGAAATATGTTATCGTTTACTTCATTTGAAACTGGACTCATTAAGGAATCTAAGAGTATAAATTTTATCTTATAATCATCATTGTACAATTTACAATGATTTTCTAAAAACAGAACAGGGGATTTCAAAGTCATTTTGACTCTGTCTCACTCCACTTCAAATATCTCATTATCTAAAATTCTTTTGCTTACACAGTTTCTTTTATAAGAAACTAGACTCATTAAGATTTAATTTCATAATTTATTCAGCTTCTAATTCAATTTCCATAATTTATGGTGATTTTCCAAAATCATGCTACAGTTGCTGTCCCAAGCAGATTTATTACAAATTTGCTCTTTCACACAATCCTTGCATTCAAATTATCTAAACATGTATATCATGTCATTCAAGATCGAACTCATATAACATAGGCATTAAAATGCTTCACTATCAGCTTTAGTTCAATTGAAACGAATGAAATACAATATCATATTCACATTTAATTTTCCAAGATCGTAATCACCTAAAAATAAAATCATATACTTCCACAAACCTTTCCACAAGGACCAAGTGTTTATATTTGAATATAAACATAGAATCACTTCACATAACTTCACATATTTACCGAATATATCACAATCACATTTATAGTCATAACACTTATTCACAGATGCATCACTTTATATATATATTTATAATTTAATTCAAATCAAAATCGCATACGAGTACATGATACATACCTGGCCAACTTAATATGTAATGCACTTTCAATTTGTCAACTTAGTGTAGGATCTTGTAATTGTATACTTTTATCAAATTCATCGGCACTTGGCCTACTAGGTATAAAACCCGAAATTATATTATCAGCACAAAGCCTGCGGGACTTTAACCCGGATACATTTCCAGCACGAAGCCTGCGGGACTTTGGCTCGGATACATTTCCAGCATGAAGCCTGGATACATTTCCAGCACGAAGCCTGCGGGACTTTAGCCCGGATACATTTCCAGCACAAAGCCTGCGGGACTTTGGCCCGGATATATTTCCAGCACGAAGCCTACGGGACTTTAGCCCAGATACATTTCCAGCACGAAGCCTGCGGGACTTTAGCCCGGATACATTTCCAGTGTCTTGCATATTTATTCACATGTTAATGCATTTCACATAATATTTCACATTAACAATTTAATTGCTTCATTCGAATATAAGCACAAAATGTACACCTACCTTTTAACTTTCAGTTCAATAATCATACACAAGGAACACATAATCTTTTCATTATCCTGGTTTCACTTTTAATAACCATTCGACTATATGCCATATTCACAAATTATTTCACACACAACCTCGATCAAGTAGGAACAATAGTCACAATTCATCTATTATACAAATATCCCATTCTTTGACTTTGTTTCATAATAGCTATTCTGTCACCACATATATACCATTCAATTCACCTTCGACTTTATACAAACAAGTACAATAAAATTGTATACACATATTACACACTTTCACAACATCACTTAATAGTCATTCGGCCACATTATATACATAAATCATCCATTTCATATTCGGCTTTATAGCCGAAATTCAATATACTTATTGCAAATCGAACTTGTAAACGTCAAATAATTACTTATCATATTATATAATCTTAATCGCGCAGCAAATCAAATATAATTACTTAAGGACTTACCTCGGAAGACGATAATCGGAACGAGACGACTAATTGACCATTTTGATTTTCCCCCCGATCCAAATCCGAATTCTACTTTTGCCAATCTAATTAATATCAAATTTAACTCACTTATTCAACATTTCATTAAATTTTATCTAAAGACACATAATTTGGGCATTTTGCATTTTATCCCCTAACATTTCACATTTTTATAATTTAATCCCTATTTCAAAATAACACAAATTACTCAAAATTTCATCAAACCCAATTTAGGCCGAATTTACCTTAGGTCTCTAGCAACCCATTTCTTTTATTTATTTCACGTTTTGACCGCTCAATTTACAAATTTCTAAATTTAGTCCTTAATACACATTTTTATCAAAAATCACTTAATCAATCATGAAAATCAAACATCAAAGATTTATTACTCATCATCAAACAACAAGATACTCAAACATTCAATAATGGCATCATCCAAATACTTTAACAATTTTAAAATTAGAGGTACAGGCCAGCTAGATTACGAAGCAACGATCTCAAAAACGTAAAAATTATTAAAAACCGAGACGACATGGACTTACATGCATGAACAACCATGGCCGAACCTTCAAAGCTTTGAGAAACTTATTTTCTTTCTCACATTCGGCTATTGATGAAGATGATAGCATGTAATTTGGCTTTTGTTTTATTTTATTTTATTATAATTACCAAATACCATATTTAACCTTAATATACATTAATAATTTCCATTATACCAAGCCATGGAATTCCACTATCAATAATTATGGAATAATTACCACTTAAGGACTCCCACTATTTAATTCCATAGCTATTTAATATCTTTAACTTATAGAACACAACTTTTACGCTTTGCGCGATTTAGTCTTTTTTGCTTAATTAACTATCAAAACAATAAAATTTTCAACGAAACTTTAATATCATCTTATTGCCACTCCGTAAATATTTATAAAAATATTTACGACTCGGTTTATAGAAATGAGGTCTCGATACCTCATTTTCTAAACCCACTTGACCTTAGGGTCATACCACTTGAGCTTAATAAATCGCTTATAAAATAAAAATCACAATATCAAAAACCTTTTTTAAACTCACAATTAACTCATAAATATTAAATATAATATTTACAAACCTACTCATCGGATTTAGTGGCCCCGAAACCACTGTTCTGATTAACCCTAAAAACGGGTTGTTACAACTATATTGTCACATTATTTACACATGCACTTACCTAGGTACAAAATGATGATAAACGAGTCTATTCGTCAAAAACTTTATTCTTCCCTCGGTCAAGACCCGAATCATATTTTTCTTGATCGATAATGCCAAATTTAACTTGTTTAATAATCACATTATTCAAATAGATTCATAATTCATACGTTAGCAAAATTACTCTTTCATCTCTAACTTTTTACTTATTTACAATTTAGTCCCTAGGCTCGTAAAAGGAAATGCATGCATTTTTGCAAGCCTAGCCAAATTTTCCTTATACTCATGACAAGCCATATTTTCATCAAAATTAGATATTTATCACTTATTCTACACCTTTTTCAATTTAGTCATTTTTAGTGGTTTTTATGAAATATCATCTTGTAAAAGATGTTTATCACACACCAAACTCTCATATTCGTCCATAAATCATCAAAATACATGCATGTCACACATGGTTAAATTTTCATACATAAACCCTACTTCAAAATAAGGGCAGAAATAGGTAAATCAAGCTACGATGACTTCAAAAATGTAAAGAACATTAAAAACGGGCTAGGGAACACTTACTATTGATCTTGAAAAGATGAAAAAAACCCTAGCTATGGCTCATTGAGATTTTTGGCAATGGGGGAGGAAGATGGACACCAGTTTTGACTTATTTCCCCTTTTATTCTTTTATTTATCAAATAACCAAAATGCCCTTAAGGCATTTCTTTCAAATTTTTCCTATACAGGTCCATTTTTGTCCAAACTTTTAGAAGTTGGTAAAATTCTAATTAGGACCTTCTAATTTATAATCTAAAGCAATTTTATGCTAAAAGCTTCTAGAACACAAGTTTTGCATCTTATTCAATTTGGTTCCTAAAATTCAATTAAACATTCTATGCATAAAATTTCTTCATGAAACTTTCACACAAACATGCATACATATCATGAACCTCATAATAATCATAAAATCAATATTTATATCTCAAATTTGTGGTTTCAAAACCACTGTTCCTATCAACCCCTAGTTCGGGATGTTACAGCTCTCCTTCCTTTACGGATTTTCGTTCCTAAAAATCTTACCGGTAAAAAGGTTTGGTTATTGTTTTGTCATAGCCTCTTCTGGCTCCCATATAGCTTCTTCAAACCCATGTCTTTGCCATAAGACCTTCATAAGGGTAATACTTTTGTTTCTCAATTGCTTGACTTCTCGAGCCAAGATCTCAACCAGTTCCTCACCATAAGTCATATTCGGTCGAATTTCAACCTCTGTCGGAGCAATCACATGTGAGGGATCAGATCTATATCGATGTAACATGGACACATGAAATACATTGTGAATCTTTTCTAAGTCAAACGGTAAGGCCAGTCGATATGCTACCGGACCTATCCTTTAGGTAATCTCATACGGTCCTATAAAATGAAGGCTCAACTTGCCCATTTTTCCAAATCTCTAAACCTTTTTCCTTGGAGATACTTTCAAGAATACCTTATCACCGTCCTGATACTCAATTTCCTTTCTTTTTAAATCCACATACAATGTTTGTCTATCCGATGCCATTTTTAAACAATCATGAATTACTTTCACCTTTTTTTTGGTTTCCTTGACTAAATCAACTCCATGAATCTTATTCTCCTTAAGTTCAGTCTAGTATAAAGATGTACGACATTTAGGTCCATACAAAGCCTCATAAGGTGTCATTTTCAAGCTCGACTGATAATTGTTGCTGTAGGTAAATTCAACTAACGGTAAGTACTTTTCCCAACTACCTTGGAATTCCAAATACAACATTGGAGCATGTCTTCCAAAATCTGAATTATTCGCTCAGATTTTCCATCAGTCTAAGGGTGAAAAGTGGTACTAAAATTTAGTTTTGTGCCCAAAGCCTCTTGCAACCTTTTCTAGAATCGTAATGTGAACCTCGGATATTTATCCGAAATAATTGACAAAGGTACTTCGTGAAGCCTTACAATTTCAGAAACATACAATTCAGTCAACTTATCAAGTGAATAATCAGTGCTTACCAGTATAAAATGAGCCGATTTAGTCAGCCTATCAACCACCACCTAAACAGCATCTTTCTTTCTTGGTGTCAATGGTAAACCTGTCACAAAATCCAAGGTAATTCGGTCCCATTTCTATTCGAGAACCAAAATAGTGAAGGTACCTAGTGTTCATCCTTTACTTGCTAATAGCTCAAGCATCTCGATTCCAACTCGAATATATCTCTTTTCATACCATTTTATTAATACATTTTCTTTAAGTCGTTGTACATTTTCATGCTACCCGGGTGAACTAACATACACTCGTTATGAGCCTCATGCAAAATACTTTGAATCAACTCGGTATGTAACACCCCAAACCTGACCCAGACGTTATGGCCAGATTTGACGTGTCATATTGAAGTTTTTAAGAAAAACCTAAGCCTCTTTCAACGTCCTTCCTAGTGTTTTATAAGATAGTATTTGCTTTATGATCAAAGTGAATGGAAGCTGTGCACCAGGTAGGTATCCGATACAGAGGAGGTGAGCCATGAAGGCTGCTTAAGTACCAAGCTCTTGAATGGATCCAATCCTAGACATGCCCACAACCATTGCCACACATTGATAAACAAGTTGAAATTCATTTAGGTAGGTATTTTTGATAAACGGATTAATTGTATCCCTGCGTTATTTTGAAAACGAGTATCATTTTGAAAACACGCCCTAAGTCTAGCCCATTTTGAATTATTAATAGAAAAATTTAGAGTTATTAAGAAGAAAAAAAATATTCCCAGAAAATAGTTAAATTGGCCTTATTACAACCCAAAAAAAATAATATTAACAGCTAAAATAAACTAAAATAAAAACCAGTTTCTGATTTGCAAAGTTCAAAAGCGATCACCATGGCTACTCTGAATCCCCTCCAACTCCAAGTCTCCCCATTAAGGCTCACCTGCAAGGTTAAGAAAAAGAGAGTGAGTTTGGGAACTCAGTGTGTAACAAGCCCCTTTCGGAGCCCATCCAATATTAGCGTACTGGGCCGAAGCCTTTACTGTAAGCAGTATGGCCCATAGGCCCATTTAATATCACATGTAATATCCATGAATGTATGCAAGCCCATTTGGGGAGACTACTCAACCTACCATCCGCTACTCTCCATCCGTACAAACCAAGCTCTCCATGTGGGGAATAACTCAACCCACCCAACAAACTCTCCACTGGCAGCATAGCTGCTTTATCATATAACTAGAGGCCTAGCCTCTTTTAATAACTGGGGCAAACCCTTTTTGATTAACTGGGGCAAAGCCCTTTTTACACTTCATTTATATCAAACCCATCCCGTGCATATAATGGGTATATCATGTGCATCTCATAACATGTCATGTGCATATCATGTCATATCATGTCATATCATGTATATCAAAATCTCATGCATCATACTCTTAATTAAACCCTAGGGGTATAATGGTCATTTTTCCCTAGGGCCAAAACATATTTTAAGGATACTTTTGTAAATTTACCAAATACTATGGGTTTTCCATGTTCATTAACAATTGTCAATATTTCCAAGTGTTTAAACAATGATTTTAACGCACTTTATCAAATTCGGGCTTTTATGCCCAAAACCCATAATGGGCCCTACGAATGTCGATTTAACCCATTAAACCCACATAATCCAAATTTTACAACAGTCCTAACCGTGTTGACATGCAACTTCTCCAAATTCCATTTTCTATCAAATTTACCCAAATGGGCCCGAAAGTCCATTGAGCCCAATTCTCGCCAACTGAGGCCCAACTTACCAACGTGCACAAAATTGCGCCCTTACCTGTTCCATTGATCCAACCACCGACCATATCATATCTATCGCATCTAAAACCACATGCAAAATTTCAAGTTCCCGAAATGCCGAAATTTTCGCATTTCAGCCTTTCAGCAAATATTAGCCTAAGCTACTATGAGGGTTGTTACACACCTGTTTCGTGACGTTTCCTAACAAAGTCTTCCACTAAAACCTACAATTAATCACCACCATTCTTAGTTTACAGTTCAAGCAATCAAACCCAAAGTCCACCTTACCATATTCGGCTAAAGAATCCCTAATAGCCATAGATCCCTTACCTTCATAGAGTCTGACAATTCGATTCAAGCTTATCCAAAACTGATACTCCAAGCCTTGCTGCTTCTCCAAAGTTATCTATTTCACTACACAAACCATACAAGTCAAAAGAAAAGGCCCCATAAGGCCTATGCCTCAAAATGACAACCTCCTTAAACCATAGGGGGTTTCGACTTTTCTCAATATTTATACCACTGAATCGACTCAAAAAATGAGTACTTACCACAATCTTCCCTTCTACACCGCTTAGATCCAAAGTAAACTTAGCCTTCAACCACCTAGCAGCTTCTGAATCCTAGAGGTCCATAGGTTCGACTATGCCCTTAGAACTAAGGTATTTCGGTTTTTAGGACCAAGGAAAAGAAATGGTGTGGTGGCTTCTATTGGTGTTGTCGTCGGGGACTTTTAGAGTTTGAAGGAATCGGTCACCACAATGAAGAGGAAAGAAGGTTACTGGTCTAAAATAAATCGGCACAATCAATCTTCACAGGTTTCGGCTCTTGTGGCTATTCAACAAGGGTGAAGAGAAGAAAAAGGAGTAGTAGATTGGTTTTGGAAAAGAAAAGAAAGAAAGATGGATGGAAAGAGTGGTAATTTCGGCTAGAGAAGAAAAAAGGGGAGAAAAAGAATCACTCTCCGATGTTTAAACAAAGGAAACGACACAACTTAAACCCCTAATGCCGAAATACCCACCCTAGACCCCCTAAGCCGATTTCTCCTCCCTAACTCCCACTATTTGGCTAACTCTAAGCCTCCCTTCAAATCCCTAAAATCTCTCCCCTTATCACTCCTTAATCCATGCATTTGACTGATTAAAACTCTCTCCAACAGAGTTCCATTCGAGTTCCAACTCCTGCATGCCCAAGACATAAAAATAACAACACAATTGCCAGCTTAGTGGATCAAACCTTGGTTTCCCCCAACCACTTACACGCCACATTTTTAGCTCCTTAGTGGTGTCACTTAGCCACTTTACCAGGGGCTCTCTCGTGTTACATTTTACCCACATCTTTTAGTAAGGCCCCCTAACCAATGCCCCTAACTCCTTAAGTCCAAAATTCAAAAACTCCACCGGGTTTTGGCCGACACATGGGCCCTCTATAGGCCTATTTACATACTCCAATTATGAATTTCACAACCAAATACCAAATTTAAAAATTTTACCAAATTCTCAAAAATTACGAAAATCCCAAAAATCAGGGTGTTACAACTCTACCTTCTTTAAAGAAATTTCGGCCTCGAAATTTTACCTGACCCAAACAATTGAGGGTATTGTTTACGCATCGCCTCCTCTGTCTCCCAAGTAGCTTCTTCTTTGCCATGGTTTCTTCAAAGTACCTTCACCAATGGGACTGACTTTCTTCTCAGCACCTTGACATCACGATCAAGTATCTGCACAGGTTCTTCTTCGAAGGTCAAATCCGACTATACCTCAATTTCTGCGACTGGTACGATATGAGTAGGGTCAGAATAATATCGCCTTAGCATGGACACATGAAAGACATCGTGAATACGATCCAGCTCTGGAGGAAACTCTAGCTGATAAGCCACTGGCCCTATCCGCTGAAGGATCCGATAAGGCCCAATGAACCGTGGACTCAACTTGCCCTTCTTACCAAACCTCAAAATCTTTTTCTACGGCGAAACCTTTGAAAAGACCATGTCCCCTACAGCATACTCAATATCCTTATGCTTCAGATCAGCATAAGACTTTTGTCGATCTGCTGCCTCCTTTAACCGATTCCTGATCACTTTAACTTTGTCTTCAGTATCCGCTACTAGCTCCGGTCCAAGTACGTGCCTTTCCCCCAACTCTGTCCAACAAGTAGGCGAACGACACATTCGCCCATACAGTGCCTCGTAAGGAGCCATTTGAATACTTGCTTGGTAACTGTTCTTATACGCGAACTCCGCCAATGGCAAGTAATCCTCCCAACTGCCCCTAAAATCAATAACACAACCCCTCAACATGTCTTCTAGAATCTAAATGACTCTCTCTGACTGCCCATCTGACTAAGGCCGAAAAGCCGTACTAAAATCCAATCGCATTCCCAACGCCTCATGCAACTTCTGCCAAAACCGATATGTAAACCTTGGGTCTCGATTAGAAATTATTGATACTGGCACCCCATGGAACCGCTGGCCAACCTCTGAAGTGAGTAATAGACTCGGACAAGTATGGAATGGGCAGATTTCGTCAGCCTATCGACAATCACCCAAACTGAGTCCTTCTTAGAAGGTGTCAATGGCAGACCACACACAAAATCCATGGTCACCCTTTCCCATTTCCAAAGTGGTATCTTCACCGGCTTTAACAATCCTGAAGGTAGTTGATGCTCGGCCTTTACTTGTTGACACGTCAAAAATTTTCCTATAAATTCAGCTACTTCTCACTTAAGCCTAGGCCACCAATATAGCTCTCGCAAGTCTCGATACATTTTACTCCATCCTGGATGCATAGCACAAGGTCCACCATGTGCCTCCCTCAAAATCATCAATCTCAAATCAGAGTCCTTTGGCATACAAATTCTTTCCCAGAAACAAAGAACCCCATCACTATTTAATCCAAAATTTGGGTTTTCCCCCTTCTCAACTTGTTGAAACCGAGAAACCAACGACTTATCCACCAACTGTTGCTTTTTAATCTGTTCCACCCAAGTCAGTCTCACTTGTAATTCTGCCAATAAGCTTCCATCGTCAAACAAGCTTAAACAAGCAAACATTGCCCTCAATTCCACTACAGTCCTTCGACTCAGCACATCAGCCATGACATTTGCCTTACCAAGATGGTACTCAATCGAACAGTCATAGTCCTTTAACAACTCTATCCACCTTCGCTGTCTAAGATTCAGCTCCTTTTGAGTCAGCAAGTACTTAAGACTCTTATGGTCCGTATAGATAATGCATCTCTCCCCATACAAGTAGTGCCTCCATATCTTAAATGCAAAGATCACTACTACCAACTCCAAGTCATGAGTAGGATAGTTTACCTCATGAGGGTTAAACTATCGTGAATCATAAGCGACCACTTTACCCTCTTGCATCAACACACAGCCCAAACCTACACGTGACACGTCACTGTACATAGTGAAATCCTTACCAGACTCTGGCTGAATCAACACTGGTGCCTTAGTCAGAACCTTCTTTAACTTCTCAAAAGCCTCTTTCTACTTATTTTCCCAAACAAACGGTGCTCCCTTCCTTATAAGTTTCGTTAACGACGCTGCCAACATAGAAAATCCTTCCACAAATCTTCGGTAATAACCTGCCAACCTCAGAAAACTCTGGATTTTGGTTACTGACCTCGGTGGCTTCAACTCCAGAATTGCCTCAATCTTCCGAGGGTCTACCTTGATCCCCTCAGTAGACACAACATGCCCCAAGAAAGTTACTTTATTCAACCAAAACTCGCACTAACTGAACTTTGCATAGAGTTGTTTTTCCCTCAGCACTTGCAGCACAATACGAAGATACTCATCATGCTTTTCTTCCATTTCCGAGTACACTAAGATATCATCGATAAAAAAACAACGAACTGATCCAAGTATGGCTGAAATACCCGATTCATCAAATCCATGGATGCTGCCGGTGCATTAGTCAAACCAAAGGACATAACCAGAAACTCGTAATGATAATATCGAATTTTGAATGCCATCTTATGAATATCCTCTTCTTTGACTCTCAACTGATGATATCCTGACCGAAGGTTAATCTTAGAAAATACTGAAGCTCCTCTCAGTTGGTCGAATAGATCATCGATTCTTGGCAACGTATACTTGTTCTTGATCGCCAGTTTGTTCAACTGCCGATAATCAATACACATCCGCATGGTCCCATCTTTCTTCTTTACGAACAGCATTGGTGCACCCCACGGAGAAATACTGGGTCTTATAAACCCTCTATCTAGCAATTATTGAATCTGAGCTTTTAGTTCCACCAATTCCTTTAGTGCCATCCGATAAGGTACAATGTATACTGCAGCTGTTCCAGGTAATAAGTCGATTCTAAACTCGGCTTCTCTGTTCAGAGGTAGTCTAGGAAGTTCCTCCGGAAATACATCTTGAAATTCTTTGATGGTCCTAACTGACTCCACAGTCATCCCCTCAGGTTCAGCTTGACTCACAAATGCTAAAAACGCCTCACAACCTTTTTGAATCAACTTCTCAGCCCTTAAAGTCGAGATAACATTGGACAAATAGTTTCTTTGCTCCCCTATGACCATTATCTCCTCATCATCGGCAGTTCTTAGCACCATCCTCTTAACAGCACAATCCAACGTCGCCCTATGCTTAGTTAGCCAGTCCATTCCCAAAATAAGATCAAATTCCCCAAATGGCAGCTATATCAAATCTCCTACGAATATCCTATTTTGTGTCTCTAAAGGCACCTCCCTAAAGAGTTTATCTACCTTAACCGAGTGTCCTAAAGGACTTATCACTGATACCCTACTCACAGTCTCCTCAGGAAGCTCACCCAACGCCCCAGATACATTACAGGCAACATACGAATGAGTGGAACCAACATCAATCAAAGCAGTGTAAGGCGTACTATGAATGAAGAACGTACCGGTTATAACATCAGGAGCATCACCCTCCTCACAACGCCGTGTAGTATAAACCAACACCAGCTGTCGAGCTTCCGCATGTCCAACACCCCTGCCAGGTGCCCCACGTCCACGTCCATTACCATTACCACCTCTACTTTGCCCACGGCCTCTCTGTGGTGGTGGTCCCCCTTGCAGCGGTTGGACACCTCTTTGCTCTGCAACTTGATCCTGAGCTGCTCTCTGAGGACACTCTCTGAACTTATGTTCCTTCGACCCACATCAAAAACATGCTCCAGTTTGTTTCCAGCACTCCCCCATATGCATTCTGCCATAGTCCCTACAAGCCTGTGGTCTAAAGGTATTCACCGGAACTGCTCGAACCAGTTCCTCCATTCTAGCTCTTTTAGCATTCCTATTTACAGTACCCAAGGGTCCAGAATCCCTCCTAAATCTGGGTCGATCCCTCTCACGATTCTGCTGTTTAGTTCGTTTTACTTTTTCGGATATCTTAGCCTTCTATACCAACGCAGTGAAATCACGCTCCCTTTGTGGATCTATCAGCACCCTAAGTTCATCGCGGAGGCCATCCTCGAATCAAACACTGCGCTCATATTCGGTTGCAACTATCCCGCTAGCATATCGACTCAGGCTCAAGAATTCTGCCTCATACTCCGCAATAGTCGTATTACCCTAAACCAGATTCAAAAATTCCTTTCGACAGGCATCCACATAACTAGCTCCAACATACCTCAGCTTAAAAGCAGTCTTGAACAGTTCCCAGGTTACTCGTTTGATTGGGGTGCTGTCCCTTACCGTGATCCACCACCGGTATGTCTTACCTAGTAGCAACGACACAACCCTCTTCAGCTTTTTCTCCATAGAGCAATCTAGGTCATCCATAATCCGCTCTGTTGCCTCTACCAATATCTAGCCACATTTGGGGACACTCCAGATACGCCCCTAAAAACCTCTGCTCCATTAGCCCGGAGTCACTCAGAGATGGATCCCCTATTCACTGTCCCGGTGCTAGCTCCAGCAACCCTTTCCAAAACCCTTAACATCGCTTAGGACAAAGCATCGTCCCCCACAGCCTGATCATGTGACCCAGTCTCAGTTTCCTGTGGCACGAATGCCTCCTCAGCTGGCCTATGTCCTGAAGATGAAGATTCAGCTTGCACCCTTCCGCGACCACGTCCGCTGCCTTGTCCACGAGTTCCCCTTGTACTCATATCGAATTATCTAATTACGAATTTTATGACATTAGTTTAATATTTTAGTTGTTTATTACAAGATGTTTTATGGAAATATAGTAGTTCAGGGAATGTTCTCGCAACGTCGTAGCCTAGCTACAGTCTCAATCTTACTATTTTACAACTCTACCCTATCTAAAGTATCATAGTAGGGTCTTAGATCTATCCATAGCATTATATCAATATCATACGGCGTAAAAGAAAGTATACTTATAGACTTGGTGCCGGGGATTCAGTGTGTCACTTCTTTCTCCAAACCATTTAAAACAAAAACATGTATTTGGTCACAAAAAAGAGAAATTCTTTAAAATTTGATTTAAAATACCCTTGTTTTGAAATTCTTGATTTTAAACCCGTTTCAAAACCTACAACCGAGTTGTTGCAACCTGGCTCTGATACCACCAAATGTAACACCCCAAACTCAGCCCAAACGTTATGACCGGATCCAATGTGTCACATTGAAGTTTTTAAGAAAAACCCAAGCCTCTTTCAACGTCCTTCCTAGTGTTTTATAAGATAGTCTTTACTTTATGATCAAATTGAATGGAAGCTGTGCACCAGGTAGGTATCCGATACAGAGGAGGTAAGCCATGAAGGCTGCTTAAGTACCAAGCTCTTGAATGGATCCAATCTTAGACATGCCAACAACCATTGCCACACCTTGATAAACGAGTTGAAATTCATTTAGGTAGGTATTTTTGATAAATCGATTAATTGTATTGCTGCGTTATTTTGAAAACGAGTATCATTTTGAAAACGCGCCCTAAGTCTAGCCCATTTTGAATTATTAACAAAAAAATTTAGAGTTATTAAGAAGAAAAAAATATTCCCAGAAAATAGTTAAAATGGCCTTATTATAACCCAAAAACAAATAATATTAATAGCTAAGATAAACTAAAATAAAAACCAGTTTCTGATTTGCAAAGTTCAAAAGCGATCACCATGGCCACTCTAAATCCCCTCTTACTCCAAGTCTCTCCATCAAGGCTCACCTGCAAGGTTAAGGAAAAGAGGGTGAGTTTGGGAACTCAGTGTGCAACAAGCCCCTTTCGGAGCCTATCCAATATCAGCATACTGGGCCGAAGCCTTATCATGAATCATATCACTGGGTCAAAGCCTTTACTATAAGCGGTATGGCCCATAGGCCCATTTCAATATCACATGTAATATCCATGAATGTATGCAAGCCCATTTGGGGAGACTACTCAACCCACCATCCGCTACTCTCCACCTGTACCAACCAAGCTCTCCATGTGGGGAATAACTCAACCCACCCAAGAAACTCTCCACTAGCAGCATAGCTGCTTTATTATATAACTGGAGGCCTAGCCTCTTTTAATAACTGGGGCAAAGCCCTTTTTGATTAACTGGGGCAAAGCCCTTTTTACACTTCCTCCATTTATATCAAACCCATCCCATGCATATAATGAGTATATCATGTGCATCTCATAACATATCAAGTGCATATCATGTCATAACATGTCATATCATGTATACCAAAATCTCATGCATCATACTCTTAATTAAACCGTAGGAGTATAATGGTCATTTTTCCCTAGGGCCAAAATAGTCATTTTTCATATTTTAAGAATACTTTTGTAAATTTACCAAATATTATGGGTTTTCCATGTTCATTAACAATTGTCAATATTTCCAAGTGTTTAAACAATGATTTTAACGCACTTTATCAAATTTAGGCTTTTGGGCCCAAAACCCCTAATGGGCCCTACGAATGCCGATTTAACCAATTAAGCCTACATAATCCAAATTTTACAGCAGTCCTAACCGTGTTGACATGAAACTTCTCCAAATTCCATTTTCTATCAATTTTACCCAAATGGGCACGAAAGCTCATTGAGCCCAATTCCAGCCCACTGAGGCCCAACTTACCAACATGCACAAAATTGCGCTCTTACCTGTTCCATTCATCCAACCACCGACCATATCGTATCTATCGCATCTAAAACCACATGCAAAATCTCAAGTTCCTAAAATGCCGGAATTTTAGCATTTCGGCTTTTCAGCGAATATTAGCCTAAGCTACTACGAGGGTTGTTACACACCTACTTCGTGACATTTGCTAACAAAGTCTTCAACGACAACCTACAATTAATCACCACCATTCTTAATTTATGGTTCAAGCAATCAACCCCAAAGTCCACCTTACCATATTCGGCTAAAGAATCCCTAATAGCCATAGATCCCTTACCTTCACAAAGCCCGACGATTCGATTCAAGCTTATCCAAAACTGATAATCCAAGCCTTGCTGCTTCTCCAAAGTTATCTATTTCACTACACAAACCATACAAGTCAAAAGAAAAGGCCCCATAAGGCCTATGCCTCAAAACGACAACCTACCTAAACCATAGGGGGTTTCGACTTTTCTCAATATTTATACCACTGAATCGACTCAGAAAATGAGTACTTACCACAATCTTCCCTTCTGCACCGCTTAGATCCAAAGTAAACTTAGCCTTCAACCACCTAGCAGTTTTCGAATCTTAAAGGTCCATAGGTTCGACTATGCCCCTAGAACTAAGGTATTTCGGCTTTTAGGACCAAGGAAAAGAAATGGTGTGGTGGCTTGTATTGGTGTTGCCGTCGAGGACTTTTAGAGTTTGAAGGAATCGGTCACCACAATGAAGAGGAAAGAAGGTTGCTAGTCTAAAAGAAATCGGCACAATCAATCTTCACAGGTTTCGGCTCTTGTGGCTATTCAGCAAAGGTGAAGAGAAGAAAAGGGAATAGTAGATTGGTTTTGGAAAAGAAAAGAAAGAAAGATGGATGGAAAGAGTGGTAATTTCGGCTAGAGAAGAAACAAAGGGAGAAAAAGAATCACTCTCTGATGTTTAAACAAAGGAAACGGCACAACCTAAACCCCTAATGCCGAAATACCCATCCTAGAACCCCTAAGCCGATTTCTCCTCCCTAACTCCCACTATTCGGCTAATTCTAAGCCTGCCTTCAAATCTATAAAATCTTTCCCCTTATCACTCCTTAATCCATGCATTTGACTGATTCAAATCTCTCCAACAGAGTTCCATTCGACTTCCAACTTCTGCATGCCCAAGACATAAAAATAACAACACAATTGCCAGCTTAGTGGATCGAACCTTGGTTTCCCCCAACCACTTACACGCCACCTTTTTAACTCCATAGTGGCGTCACTTAGCCACTTTACTAGGGCCTCTCTTGTGTTACATTTTACCCACATCTTTTAATAAGGCTCCTTAACCAATCCCCCTAACTCCTTAAGTCCAAAATTCAAAAACTCCACCGGGTTTTGGCCAACACATGGGCCTTCTATAGGCCCATTTACATACTCAATTATGAATTTCACAACCACATACCAAATTTTAAAAATTTTACCAAATTCTCGAAAATTACGAAAATCCCAAAAATCAAGGTGTTACACGGTATTCTTCGGAACACAAATTCTACCACGAAACCTCAGACAACCATTAGAGAGCTTCTGAAAATCTAGTTCACTATTTGACTCACACTGAGCTTTCTTTGCTTATAACTCTATATTAGCTTTCTAGGCATCACAAATCTTTTGTAGAAAAGTCAGTCTAACTCTCAACTCTGCTAGAATTACACCATCATTGGACTGGGTCAGCTGCGTGTTCATAGCTCTCAAGGCAAATAAAGACTTCCTGCTTAGGGCATCGGCAACCATATTTGCCTTACCAGGGTGATAATCAATCACAAGCTCATAGTCTTTTAACAATTCAAGTCATCTTCATTGCCTTAAATTTAAGTCCTTTTGGGTCATCATATACTTAAGGATTTTATGGTCTATATAGACATGACATTTCTCCCTAAATAGATAGTGCCACCAAATCTTCAAAGCAAATATTATGGCGGCCAACTCTAGATCATGCGTCAGATAGTTCTTCTCATGGGGTTTCAGTTGCTGTGAAGCATAAGCTACCACCTTGCCTTCTTGCATAAGTACACAACCCAATCCACTCAAGGATGCATCATTGTAAATCACAAACTCTTTCCCTGATTCTAGTTGTACTAATGCTGGTGCCTCGGTCAATAACATTTTCAATTTTTCAAAACTCTGCTGACATTTATCCAACCATTCGAACTTGACATCCTTTTGAAGTAATCTCATCATAGGAGTGGCTATCATAGAGAATCCTTTCACAAAATGTCTGTAGAAACTGGCCAAACCCAAAAAGCTCCTAACTTTAGTTACATTCCATGGATGTTTCTATTCAATAATAGTGGAAATCTTACTAAGATCAACTCGGATACCATCACCTGAAACAATGTGGCCTAAGAATCCATCCTCTCGAAGCCAAAACTTGCTTTTACTGAACTTAGCATACAACTATTTATCCCTCAAAGTCTGTAAAATAATTCTCAAGTGTTCGGCATGCTCTGCCTCATCTCTAGAATATATCAAAATATCATCGATGAATACCACAAGAAACTTGTCTAAATATGACCGAAATATTCAGTTTATTAAATCCATAAACATAGCCAGAGCATTTGTTAATCGAAATGGCATAACAAGAAATTTGTAGTGGGCATACCTCATTCTAAAAGTAGTCTTAGGTACATCTAACTCTTTTAACTCGTAACTGGTAATATCCAGACCTCAAATCTATCTTGGAGAACCATGTCACTCCTTTTAATTGATCTAATAGGTCATCAATCCTTGGCAGGGGTACTTGTTTTTATTGTCACCTTATTGAGTTGTCGGTAGTCAATGTATAATCTCATGGAACCATCATTCTTTTCCACAAATAACATAGAAACACCCCATGGCGAAAAACTTGGTCTCGCAAAACCTTTGTCAGTCAACTCTTGCAACTGTGACTTCAATTCTTTCAGCTCAGTTGGGGCCATCCCGTACGGAGTAATAGAAATAGGTGTCGTCCTTGGAATTAACTCAATACCAAATTCAACTTCTCTAATTGGAGGCAAACTTGGCAATTCCTCTGGAAATACATCTGCATACCCACATACAATTGGCACTGATTTGATTTTCAATTCAGATTCCTTCGTATTCAATATGTATGACAAATAAGCTTTATACCCTATTCTCATACATTTTTGAGCTAACATCGAGGAAATTACAATTGGCATCTGATTCAACCTGAAGATTCTCACCATTTTCACATTTTAATTCAATAAGTTTCTATCTATAATTCACTATAACAACATGTAGTGTCAAACAATCCATAACCAGTATGACATCAAATTCATCAAACGGTAACAACATCAAGTCGGTCGAAAAACAATGACCTCTAATCATCAAAGGGCATTTCTTACATACTCTATCAACTATCACATGCTTTCTTAATGGATTTGACACCTTAATCATAAACTCGATAGACTCAACAGGTATATTCATACTTTCACGCACACATACGAATGAGTAGAGCCAAGGTCTATCAAAGTAACAATATTAGTATCATAGAGAGAGAAAATACCAGTGATCATATTAAGAGGAGTTCCATCTTCACGTGCACATATGGCATAGGCTCTAGCCGGAGCTCAATCTTCAGACCTCACTATTGTATCTCTTGTCACATTCTTGCTACCAGACCCATTCCCAGCATTTCTCGGGGTCTTCCTGATAAACCGTAATTTATACATATTTTTATCCCATGCCTAGCATATTTTTGGATGAATTATCCTTAAATTTGGTGAATTCGAGGCTCTTAAGCCTTTAATTACATGTTTTATACGTAGGTGAGCATAGGAGTAAGAAACGGGCCAAAAATGGAGAAAATGAGTCAACATGGGAAATCAACATGGCCTAGACTTCCTCAAATGGGTAGTTTACACGCCCGTGTAGTTTTAGCAGACTCTAACACGACCTAGACTTCCTTACACGGGTAGACCACACACCTGTGTCTATTCAATAGACTCGAACACGGGTTGAAGCATTTGCACACGGACGTGTCCCTGTCAAGCCCAAGTCTAGTCCTATTCGGAAAAGGCCACTCTTGAGGTTTTTGAAGCATTCTAAAGCCTATATAAACACCTTATGAGGTACCTAGAACAGACACATGGAGTAGGAGGCAAGGAATTACCAGAAGAAAGCCGATTGATCCATCTCAGAAGCTGGATTATCCTTCAAGACTGAAGATCTCCCTTCAATTTCCTTCAGGAGTTTTGGGTTTTCTTTATGTTTTGTTATCATTATTTTTATGAGATGTTTTCCGTCACACTTATGAACTAAATCCCCTAAATACCTAAGGGGAATGAAACCTAAGATGCATCTTGTTATTAATTTCTGAATTATATGATAAATATTTGATTTGGTCTTAATTATGTGTTCTCAATTCCTGTTTTAATATTCTAGGGTATTGATTCAAGTATTGATGTACTTATTCAGGGGAGTAAAAGTCCCTATCTAAGAGTAGATCTAGCATAATTGAGCGAAGTTGATTGCACGCCTAGACGTAGGGTGACATAATTTTGCCAGATTAGGGTGAAACCTAATAAAGGAATCCATAGATCGAGTTAATACAACACTAGGGGTTTTAATTAGAAAGAGATTTCAATTAATCAACCTAGGGTTAGATGTTGTTAGTCTCGAGAGATAATAATATAACTTAGGGATTTCTACGGATCAAGTCAAGTGAATAAATTGTCTGATTCAGAGTCAAATAACGGGTGAAGTCTAGGTGAATTTTTCTCTTAGGTATTGTCCAAATCAATCAGTTTTTCCCAAAAGTATTTCCCCAATTTTCCTGCTGTGCATTCTTAGTTTAGTTAATGAATTTAAATAGAACAAACACCTTTATTTTTAGGCTAGATAACAAACAGAGAATTAATACTAGTACTTTTAGTTCCTTTGGGTTCGACATCCCAGTTTTGTCATAAGCTGTACTATTGTTCGATAAGGTGCGCTTGCCTTTGTCGTGATAATAGTTAGTTTTCAAGAATGGACATTCATAAATTATAAAACTTATTGCGATTTGTTCACATCAAGTTTTTGGCGCCATTGCCGAGGAACTAAGATATTAGGAACACTTAATTTTTATTACTTTAGCCATTTATTTTATTGCAATTTAAATTTTATTTTGATTTTTTGTTACTAAATATTCTTTTCCTTCTGGCAGGTTTTTATAGTTTATGACTAGAAGAAACCCGTCAGGACCATTACTTTTTGATAGTGAGATCGATTGCACAGCTCATAGAAATCGAAAAGAAATAAGACGAAGCCTAAGATATACAGAGGAAGAGTAAGAGGATGATATTTCCACCACAACTGAGGAGATGGCTGAAAATCAGGGAAACCTACTACCTTCTGCAATTGCTACTAATCTAGTAAATTAGAATCCTGCTCCATATACTATGTATGATTATGCTAAACCTAATTTAGTAGGAACTGAGTCGAGTATAGTTAGGCCTGCTATTGCTACAAATAATTTTGAATTGAAACCTAACACAATTCAAATGATCCAACAGTTTGTTCAGTTTGATGGTTTGCAGGATGAGGATCCAAACACTCACTTAGCAAAATTTCTGGAATTCTACGACATGTTTAAAGTCAATGGCATTTTTCATGATGTCATTCGCCTTTGTTGAGGAACAAAGCTAAACAGTGGTTGAACTCGTTACCATGAGGGTCAATCACTACTTGGGAACAAATGACTGAAAATTTTTTACTTAAATATTTTCCGCCGGCTAAAACGGCTAAGTTGAGGAATGATATCTCTTCTTTTGTGCAGATGGATCTAGAAACACTCTATGATGCATGGGAGAGATACAAGGATATATTGAGAAGGTACCCTCACCATGGGTTACCTTTATGGTTGCAGGTTCAAACGTTTTACAACGGTGTGAACCCCTCAATAAGGCAACTTATCGACGCAGCTGCTGGTGGGAATATCAATAACAAAACATCTGAAGTGGCTTACGAATTTATTGAATGGATGTCACTGAATAACTATTAGTGGAAAGTCATGAGAACAAAGCTGGCAAAAGCAGCCGGTGTTTTCAACCTCGACGTGGTTACTATGCTATCTAACCAGGAAGAACTTTTAAATAAAAAGATTGACGGTTTATATGGTTCTACTCAGGTACATCTAGTGATGAGGTGCGATTCAAATGGAGGAGGAGCGCACACAGAATATCAATCTTTCAATCCTAGCACTAAGGAGGAACAAGTTCAATATATGGGTAATTATAATTCTAGATCTCAAAATAACCTATATAGTAACACATATAATGTAGGTTGGAGGAACCATCCCAATTTCTCATGGAGTGGTCAAGGAATCAAAGGCCACAACATCCTCCGGGTTTTCAACAACCACCTTACCAACAGAAAAGAAGCCGAACCTTGAGGAGATGCTAACAAAGTTTATCTCGATGTCAGAAACTCGCTTTCAGAATACTGAAACAGCACTTAAGAATCAACAAGAATCGATTCAAGGGCTTGAAACTCAGATAGGACAGCTTGCTAAACTAAATTTTGAACGACCATAAGGTAGCCTGCCTAGTAACCCTGAATCTAACCTAAGGGAACAACTCAATGCGATTACCATTCAAGACGAGGAAGGGTTAGTTGAACCTGAACCAAAACCGAGGAAGGAATTACGGTAAGTAAAGGTAAAGGTGAGGTAGTCCACAGTGAGCAAAAATCGGTAATTAAAAAGTACAAACCACGGGTGCCATACCCCAATACGACAAGGAAAGATCGCACAGATGAACAATTTGGTAAATTCCTTAAACTATTAATGAAATTGCATATTAACTTACAATTTATTAAAGCTCTTTCGCAGGTGCCGAACGCAGTTAAATTTTTAAAGGAGCTTTTAGCAAATAAGCTGAAGTTGGATGAGGCGTCATATGTGGAGTTGAATGAAGTTTGCTCAGCCATTCTACAGAATAAGCTAGCCAACAAATTGAAAGATCCAGGGAGTTTTACAATTCCTTGTTTAATTAGTAGCTTAGATGTTAATAATGCATTGGCTGATTTAGGGGCTAGTATTAATGTCATGCCCTATAAAATGTTTAAACAACTAGGTCTTGGGAAACCCAAACAAACTAGGATGATCATTCACCTAGCCGATAAAACCATTAGATTTCCTAGGGGTATCATTGAAGATGTACTTGTCAAAATCGATAAATTTATATTCCCAATTGATTTTCTTGTTCTAGACATCAAATGAGGATAGCGACGTAACTTTGATTTTAGGATGACCCTTTTTAGGTGAACTCATACTTCGTGTGGGGGTTGAAACAATCACTCTTCAAGCTCAAAATTTTACTAGTACTGATCATGTGGTGCAACCTTCTTTGCATGAAACACGTTTGAAGAGTATACATGAACCTTGTTCAAGTATCAATAAAGGATCTATCTATGAAGAACGAAGGCTACAAATTGAAGAACTAGATGAATGGCGAACACAAAAATCGAGAAGACACAATAAACCAAAACCACGCCATGACGGGCTCAATGTTTCACCAAACCAACTTAAGGTTGGAGACAAAGTACTATTATATGCAACAGACCCTCGTATTTCCACTTTTGAACCAAATGGAGGAATCCCTCTTATGGTACTTAGCATTTTTCCATATGGTGCTATCAAGGTAATTCATCCCAAATTCGGCACTTTTAAAGTAAATAGTACTCATCTAAAAATTTATTTTGATGAGATTGATAGCAGGAAGGAGGAGAGTAAACTCCTCGCACCACCATGACCACGCAACAAGAGAGGAAAGTCGAGCTCAGACTCTAAATAAGCGCTTCTCGGGAGGCAACCCAAGCACTAACTGTGTTAACTTCTTTGCATTTTAGTTTTTAACATCTAAATCGCTAACTGAGTCCTTGAACACAAGTTGTCCAAATCTACACGGCCAAGCACACAGGCGTGCCTTCGGCCGTGCCTATACCACGGGAGATAACATGTAACACCCCAAACCGGTTCCGAACATTACAGCCAAGTCTGAAGTGTCACATTGACTTATGGTTGATTGTGTTCTTTGTTTATGGTAATCAAGGTGATTTTGTAAAACAATGGTTAACTATTGACTAAGGAAAAAAAACACCGATGAATTAAGTCTTTAGGTTATACATTTTTTACGCTCGTTGTGTTTGAAATCGTTTATTAATTTTTGAGCAAAAACTCACACTACCTAAATTTAACAGTTTAAATCGAGTATAAATAAAATAAGTAATAAAACCATAAAATTTACGAGCGGCCTTATTATAACTTAAAACCCAAACCAAATAAAGTAAGTAAATGCTTATCAAAACACATTAAGAAAACCAAATTTGCGAAACATGTGGCCACTCCGAATCCCTCACAGCTCCAAGTCCACTATGGTTGGGGATTTCCTGCATGGATGAAATTAAAGGGTGAGTTTGGAAAACTCAGTGTGTAAAAAAGCCCAACCATAGTCCAAATCAGATCAAACCACAGAAACAGATTAAGTTGGGCCTTAGCCCTATACAGAATTCAGAATTGAGCCATAGGCCCATAATAGATACAGAACAGATATATCATGTATGCAGAAAACCCAACCCATATCCATCCGTATACACCCCCTTACCAACCTTACGCCATGCGGGGAGACAACTCGACCCACCCATCCACTACACACCTCAGAATTTGTAGCACGGCTCCCAGAACAGATATTGTGACAGAGTCACCAGATATAGATATTGTGGCAGAGCCACCAGAACAAATATTTGTGGCATAGCCATCAGAAACAGATATTTGTGGCATGGCCACCAGAACGCTTCCTCCATCAATATAACCCATATCCCATGCAATAGATATACATGTCATGGCATACAACATACAGAATTAGAATATTCTGCATTTCAGTCAAAATCAATGCTAGGGGTATAACGGTCACTTTGCACCTAGAGGTATAATGGTAATTTTCATACTTAAGGGAATTTCAGTAAATTTACTATTTTAGGGTTTTCATGCATATTACAACCATTAACGTATTAACAGAAACACTTACCGAGCGTTTTTACTGAATTGGGCCTGTTGGCCCATTAGCCCGATTTTGGCTTGTTAAGCCCAAATATACCGAAGTGCATGAAATTGTGCACTCTTGAATCTTACCGCTTGAGATTACCAGGATTAATAAACAAACTATCTCACGACCGCTCGCACGCTCGTAAGTTCATAAAATTTTGGCTCTTCGGCATTTCGGCATTTCGGCATTTCGGCATTTCGACTTTTCGGCTTTAGCCGATCTAGTCTATAAGTGGCTGTCATTTACACACCTGATCTGTAATGATACATTGGCGAGATCGACACACGAGTTGCCTACAATCGAGTTACTAATACATTAGACTACATATCAAAACAAAATACGTACCAATCTCCTTACCATATTCGGCCAACATTACCTTAGTCCCTAAAGTTCTTGCCTTTCTGCCGAAATATGGACTAGATCTAGATGTCTAACCGTGTTAGCCTTCAAAGCCCTTTGCTGTACGTCCCCTTGTCCACACTAGTGCACACAAAATAAAAAGAAAGAGGCCAATATGCCCTTAGTCCAACATTAGCCACCCTTAAGGGGTTTTGGCTTTTCCTTAAAGCATAAGTAACTAACGAAAGTTGTTCGAATACTTACCAATTGTTGTTCTGCCCAAAAGAGTGTTCCTATCTATGATATTAATCCTGATCTACCATAGTTACGAGAAGAAATAGGTTCAAGTAGCCAAAGATTCGGCTTCCTATACCACAGGTATGAAGGTTTCGACTTTTTAAAGCAAAAGGGAAAGAGGTTCAGCTATAGTAAGATTCGGCCTCCTAGATGTGAGGGGAATAAATGAAGAGAAGAAGAGAAGGAAAGGGATGGCAGATTCAGCCAATTGAGGAAAAATGGAGAAAAGAAAATGATAAAAGAGACAAAAGAGAAGAGAGTATAGGTTAGGATATGGGGAAAAGGAAAAGATGAAAGAAAGAAAGGTGAGAAGGGAAAGTAGTATTCGATTATGACAAGAGAAAACAGCACAGAGAGTTATGAGGTGTTCCCAGTTTTGGATACTAGTAAAATGGAAGGGAAGAGAGAAAAACCCTATGCACAATACCTTATTTTGGCAAGCCAAAAGAAGACTAAACCGAAACCTAAAGGAAAAGCTACCAAGAAACAGCATAAAACTTCCCTAATGCTGAAATTGCTACTTCAGAGACCTAGCCGAATTTTCCTATACCAGAGACCCTTGGCCGGCCAACTCTTGCTCCTCAAGAGTTCAATATTCGACCAACACCAAGCTCCTTGATCAGCTCCTAAATTTTCTCCCTTATCTCTCCCTTACCCAATCTCCTAAACAGCTCAAACTCTTCCTAACAGAGTTCCACCTATATTCCAATACCTACCTTTCCTGTTCACAAATATAAATACCCTAATTAACTTACCTTACGACTTGAACCTTGGCTCCCCCTAAACATCAGACGCCACTCCCCAAGCACCTATGTGGTGTCACATGCCACTTTACCACAGATCTTCTTGTGGCTTATTCTACCACCTTTATTTTAAAAGCCCATAACGGCAGAACCCTTTCTCTCTAAAATTGAAAATTCTAAAATTGCCTCAGGTTAAATTTATTCTTCGGCCTTCTAAAGGCCCACTAACATACTCAGACCTACATTATATAGTCAAAACACAGAAATTCTAAAATTCATCAAAAATTACAAAAATCTAGAAAATCTCAAAAATTGGGGCGTTACAACTCTACCCTCTTGAAAGAAATTTCGTCCTCGAAATTTACCTGATTCAGACAGATGAGAGTATTGTTGTCGCATTGCCTCTTTTGGCTCCCAAGAAGCTTCCTCTCTACCATGATTACGCCAGAGTACCTTTACCAATAGAACTACCTTCCTTTTTAAAACTTTAACATCCCGATCCAATATCTACACAGGCTCTTCCTCGAAAGTCAAATCAGGCTGCACTTCAATCTCTACAACCGGCACGACATGAGTAGGGTCAGAACAATATCGCCTTAACATCGAGATGTGAAAAACATCGTGAATCTTGTCTAACTCTAGAGGTAATTCCAATTGGTAAGCCACTGGACCTACTCGCTTAAGAACCCGATACGACCCGATGAACCGCGGACTCAACTTCCCCTTCTTACCAAACCTTAATATCTTGTTCCAAGAAGAAACCTTCAAGAAGACCATATCACCCACTAAGCACTCAATCTCCTTACGCTTCAAATCTGCATACGAGTTTTGCCTATCAGATGCTTCTTTTAACCGATCTCTGATTATTCTGACCTTATCTTTAGTATTCACTACCAACTCAGGTCCAAGAACCTACCGTTCTCCTAATTCAGTCTAACAACTAGGTGTACAACACCTACATCTATACAGCACTTCATAAGGTGCCATTCAGATACTTGCCTGATAACTGTTGTTATACACAAACTCTGCCAACGGCAAGTAATCTTCCCAACTACCTCGAAAGTCAATAACACATCCCCTCAACATGTCTTCCAAAATCTGAATAACCCTTTCCGACTGACCATCAGTCTAAGGATGAAAAGCCGTGCTAAAGGTCAATCGCATTCCCAACGCCTCATGCAAGTTTTGCCAGAATTGAGATGTGAACCTAGGATCCCGGTCAGAAATAATTGATACTGGGACTCAATGAAGTCGAACGATCTCCACCACATACAACTTAGCTAACTTTTGAAGTGAATAATCAGTGCGGACAGGTATGAAATGAGCAGATTTGGTCAACCTATCCACAATCACCCAAACCGAGTCCTTCTTCATCGGTGTCAAGGGTAGCCCACTCACAAAGTCCATGGCATGTTAGACATTTCCCCACAAACTCCGTTACTTCTCGTTTAAGCCCAGGCCACCAATACAATTCTCTCAAGTCGCGATACAACTTATTCCCTCCCGGATGCATAGCACAAAGTCCTCCATGAGCTTCTTTCAGTATTGACTGCCTTAAGTCAAAGTCCTTCGGAATGCAAACTCTTTTTCAGAAACACAAAACTCCTTCACTATTCAACCCAAACTCAGAAGTTTCCCCTTTCTTAATTTGTTGGAATCGAGAAAGTAAAGACTCATCCTTCAACTGCTTTTCCCTAATCTGATCCACCTAGGTTGGCCTTACCTGTAACTCAGCCAACAAACTACCATCATTATACAGACTCAGATGAGCAAACATTGCTCTTAGATCAGATACAGCTCTACGGGTTAGGGCATCGGCTACCACATTAGCCTTGCTTGGGTGATACTCAATTGAACAGTCATAACCCTTAAGCAACTCTATCCATCTTCCTTGCCTAAGGTTGAGCTTCTTCTGAGTCAGCAAGTACTTAAGACTCTTATGATCCGTGTATATGACACACCCTTCTTTGTACAAGTAGTGTATCCAAATTTTAAGTACAAAGATTACTGCTGCAAATTCTAAATCGTGAGTAGGATAGTTTACTTCGTGAGGCTTAAGCTGTCGCGATGCATAAGCAACCACCTTACCCTTTTGCATCAACACACAGCCTAAACCCACATGTGATGCGTCACTGTACACGGTAAAATCCTTCCTAAACTCCGGCTAAATTAATACAGGTGCCTCGGTCAGAACTTTCTTCAATTTCTCAAAAGCTTCCTGCTGCTTGTCGGTCCAAACAAACGGTGCTCCTTTCCTTATAAGCTTTGTCAATGGCATTGCCAACACAGAAAAACCCTCCACAAACCTTCTGTAGTACCTTGCCAAACCCAAAAAACTCTGAATTTCTGACACTGGCCTAGGTGGCTTCCACTCCAGAATCACTTCAATCTTTAGAGGGTCCACCTTGATCCCCTCATCAGAGACAACGTGACCTAAGAAGGTTACCTCTCTCAACCAGAATTCACACTTACTGAATTTCGCATAAAGCTCCTTCTCCCTCAACACTTGCAGCACAATGTGGAGATGCTCAACATGCTTCTCTTCAGTTTCAAAATATACCAGAATATTGTCAATAAAAATGACTACGAATCAATCCAAAAATGGTTGGAAATACACGATTCATCAGATCCATGAATGCCGCAGAAGCGTTCGTCAGTCCAAATGGCATAACTAGAAACTCGTAATGACCATACTGAGTACTGAATGTCGTCTTATGAATATCTACCTCCTTGACCCTTAACTGATGATATCCAGATCGAAGATCGATATTATTGGAGAATACCGAAGCTCTTCTAAGTTGGTCAAACAGATCGTCAATTCTTGGTAGAGGGTACTTATTCTTAATCGCTAGTTTGTTCAAATGGCGATAATCGATGTACATCCACATCGTCCCATCCTTCTTTTTCAGAAACAACGCTGGTGCTCCTCACGGAGACACACTCAGCCTAATAAAGCCTCTATCCAACAACTCTTGAATCTGTGCTTTCAGCTCCACTAACTCCTTCGGTGCCATCCTGTATGGTGCGATGGACACTGGTGCCATTCCAGGCAACAAGTCGATTCCAAACTCGACTTCTCGATTCAAAGGCAATCCCGGGAGCTCATCTAGAAAAACACCTTGGAATTCCTTAACGGTTCTAACCTTATCCACCGTCAAACCCTCAGTCTTCGAATGACTTACAAATGCTAAATAAGCCTCACAATCCCTACGAATCCACTTCTCAGCTCTCAACGCCGACACCACATTGGAAAAATAATCCCTTCGTTCACCTATCACCATAACCTCCTCACCCTCCGCGGTGTTTAACACCATTCGCTTAGCAGCACAATCCAGAGTTGCCCTATGCTTAACAAGCCAGTCCATTCCCAGAATGAGGTCAAATTCTCCTAATGGTAACTCCATCAAGTCTCCAGAGAAAATCTTACTTTGAGTTTCTAAAGACACGTCTCTATACAGTTTGTCTACCCTAACCGAGTGGCCCAAAGGACTTAGTACTGATACCCCATTCACAGTCTCCTAAGAGTGCACACCTAACGACTCAGATATGGCACATGCAACATATGAATGAGTAGATCCAATATCTATCAAAGCAATGTACGGCATGCTAGAAATCAAGAACGTACCAGTTATGATGTCGGGTGCATCACCCTCCTCTCGACTACGAGCTGCATACACCAACGCTGGCTGATGAGCCTCAGCATTTTCGATACGCCTTCCAGGTGCTCCTCGACCCCGACCATTTCCATTACTGCCCCTACCTTGTCCACGTCCTCTCGGTGGTTGTGGTCCACCTCTCACTGGTTATGCAACCCTCTATTCTGCAACTTGAACCTGATCTATTTTCTGAGGACAGTCCTTGACTTTATGCTCCATAGATCCGCACTGGAAACAAGCACCAGAACATCTCCTACATTCGACCAGATGTACTTTACCACAGTCCCCATAAACTTGCGGTCTAACAACATTCATCGGAACTGCTCGAACTGGCTCTTCCACTCTTGCTCATTTAACATTCCTATTTGCACCACCCGAAGGTCCTGAATCCCTCCGAAAATGGTTCTGATCCTTCTCACGATTCTATCTTTCAATACGCTTCACCTCCTCAGCTATCTTAGCTTTCTCCACCAAAGTAGCAAAGTCACGCTCCCTCTACGGAGCAATCAGCACCCTAATGTCATCTCTAAGACCATCTTCAAAGCACACATTATGTTCATACTCTGTAGCAACTATCCCAACGGTATACCGGCTCAGCCTCAGAAACTCAGCCTCGTACTCAGCAACTGTCTTACCCCCTTGAACCAGGTTGAGAAATTCTTTCCTACGGGCGTCCACATAACTCGCCCCAACATATTTTCCCTTGAAGGCCATCTTAAACAGCTCCCAAGTCACCCTGTCAGCTGGGGTCCCATCTCTCACAGTGAGCCACCGCTGATAAGCCTCATCTCGTAGCAATGATATGGCTCCCTTCAGCTTCTGCTCTACGGAATAGTCCAAATCATCCATAATCCGTTGCGTGGCCTCTAACCAATATTCAGCCACATTCAGGGCTACACCAGATACGCCCCTAAAGATCTCCGCTCCATTAGCCCAGAGTCTCTCAGAAATAGATCTTCGAATTTCGTTACCCGTACTTGCCCCAGCAACCCTTTCCAGAACACGAAGCATTTCCTAAAATAGAGCGTCATCCCCAACACCTCGATCATGAGACTCCACTTGTGTTGCCGTTGGTACCGATGCATCTGCCACCGGCATATGTCTTGAAGATGAAGATCCAGCCGGTGCACTACTTCGGGCACGTCCATGGCCTCTTTCACGAGTTGCTCTCGTACTCATATTGTATTATCTGATTACGAATTTTATGCATCAATTAAATATTTCAGTGTTTATTACAGATATTTTATGAACAGACAATAATTCAGAGTTTATTTTTCGCGTAATCATAGCCTAGCTATAGTCTCAGTCTGCTTATCAAAATTCCTACAGTTTCAGTATCACCCTAACTAGAGTATCATAATAGGGTTTCAGTACAAGCATATAGCTGATAATTCAGAAACATTCAGAAAAATTCAGAATGATACTTACAGACTTGGGCCGGAGATTCGGTGTGCCACTTTCTCAGAATCCAAATTTTAGAGAACCGAATTTGAAATATTTGAAATAATTTATTGTAGAAAGAAAATTAAAAAAAAACAAGTTCCCAAAGCGATTTTTCGAAAGTCTTTGTTTTATTTTTCAAAATTTCCAAAAACTTTTGTTTGTTTATTTTTTTCGACCCATTCCACAGCCAAGTTGTTGCAACATGGCTCTGATACCACTAAATGTAACACCCCAAACTCGGCCTAGACGTTACGTCCAAGTCTGACATGTCACATTAACTTACGGTTGATTGTGTTTTTTGTTTATGGTAATCAGGGTGATTTTGTAAAACAATGGTCAACTGTAGAATAAGGAAAAAACACTGATTTATTAAGTCTTTAGGTTATCCATTTGTTACGCTCGTTGTGTTTGAAATCGGTAATTAATTTTTGAACAAAAACCCACACTACCTAAATTTAACAGTTTAAATCGAGTATATTTAAAACAAGTAATAAAACTATAAAATTTACGAGCGGCCTTATTACAACTTAAAACCTAAACCAAATAAAGTAAGTAAATGCTGATCAAAACACATGAAGAAAACCGAATTTGCGGAACATGTGGCCGCTCCGAATCCCTCACAGCTCGAAGTCTACTATAGTTGGGGATTTCCTGCATGGATGAAATTAAAGGGTGAGTTTGGAAAACTCAGTGTGTAAAACAACCCAACCATAGTCCAAATCAGATCAAACCAAAAAAATAGATTAAGTTGGGCCTTAGCCCTATATAGAATTCAGAATTGAACTAATAGGCCCATAACAGATACAGAATAGATATATCATGTATGCAGAAACCCAACCCATATCCATCCATATACACCCCCGTACCAACCTTACGCCATATGGGGAGACAACTCGACCCACCCATCCACTACACACCTCAGAATTTGTAGCATGGCTCCCAGAACATATATTGTGACAGAGTCACTAGATACAGATATTGTGGCAAAGCCACCAGAATAGATATTTGTGGCATAGCCACCAGAAACAGATATTTGAGGCATGGCCACCAAAACGCTTCCTTCATCAATATAACCCATATCCCATACAATAGATGTACATGCCATGGCATACAACATACATAATCAGGATATCATGCATTTCAGTCCAAATCAACCCCAGAGGTATAACGGTCACTTTGCACCTAGAGGTATAATGGTAATTTTCATACTTAGGGGAATTTTAGTAAATTTACTATTTTAGGGTTTTCATGCATATTACATCCATTAACGTATTAACAGAAACACTTACCGAACATTTTTACCGAATTGGGCCCATTGGCCTATAAACCCGATTTCGGCCCGTTAAGTCCAAATATACCGAAGTGCACGAAATTACGCACTCTGTAATCTTACCGCTTGATATTACCAGGATTAACGAACAAACTATCTCACGAGCGCTTGCACGCTCGCAAGTTCACAAAATGTCGGCTCTTAGGCATTTCGACTTTCAGCTTTTGCCGATCTAGAATACAAGTGGATGTCGTTTACACACCTGATCTGTAACGATACGTTGGCGAGATCCCCACGAGTTTCCTACAATCCAGTTACTAATATGTCAGACTACATATCAAAACAAAATACGTACCAATCTCCTTACCATACTCGGCCAACATTGCCTTAGTCCCTAAAGTTCTTACCTTTCTGTAGAAATATGAACTAGATCTAGATGTCCGACCGTGTTAGCCTTCAATGCCCTCTGCTGTACGTCCCCTTGTCCACACTAGTGCACACAAAACCAAAAGAAAGAGGCCAATATGCCTTTAGTCCAACATTAGCCACCCTTAAGGGGTTTCGGCTTTTCCTTTAAGCATAAGTAACTAAGGAAAGTTGTTCGAATACTTACCAATCGTTGTTCTGCCCAAAAGAGTGTTCCTATCTATGATATTAATCCCGATCTATCGTAGTTACGAGAAGAAACAGGTTCAAGTAGCCAAAGATTCGGCATCCTATACCACAGGTATAAAGGTTCCGACTTTTTAAAGCAAAAGGGAAAGAGGTTCGGCTATAGTAAGATTCAGCCTCCTAAATGTGAGGGGAATAAATGAAGAGAAGAAGAGAAGGAAAAGGATGGTAGATTCAGCCAATTGAGGAACAATGGAGAAAAGAAAATGATAAAAGAGACAAAAGAGAAGAGAGTATAGGTTTGGCTATGGGAAAAAGGAAGAGATGAAAGAGAGAAAGGTGAGAAGGGAAAGTAGAATTCGGTTATGGCAAGGGAAAACGGCATAGAGAGTTATAAGGTGTTCCTAGTTTCGGATACTAGCAAAATGGAAGGGAAAAGAGAAAAAACCTAAGCACAATACCTTATTTTGGCAAGCCAAAAGAAGATTAAACCAAAACCCAAAGGAAAAGCTACCATGAAACGGCAAAAAACTTCTCTAATGCTGAAATTGCTACTTCAAAGACCTAGCCGAATTTTCCTATACTAGAGATCCTTGGCCGGCCAACTCTTGCTCCTCAAGAGTCCAATATTCGACCAACACTAAGCTCCTTGATGAGCTCCTAAATTTCCTCCTTTATCTCTCCCTTGCCCAATCTTCTGAATAGCTCACACTCTTCCTAACAGAGTTCTACATATGTTCCAATACCTACCTTTCCTGTTCACAAAGATAAATACCCTAATTAACTTACCTTGCGACTTGAACCTTGGCTCCCCCTAAACATCAGACGCCACTCCCCAAGCACTTATGTGGCGTCACATGCCACTTTACCAAAGATCTTCTTGAGGCTTATTCTACCACCTTTATTTTAAAAGCCCATAACGCCAGAACTCCCTCTCTCTAAAATTGAAAATTCTAAAATTTCCTCGGGTTAAATTTACTCTTGGGCCTTCTAAAAGCCCACTAACATACTCAGACCTACATTATACAGTAAAAACACAGAAATTCTAAAATTCATCAAAAATCACAGAAATCCCAAAAATTGGGGCGTTACATAACATGGCTGCGCGATATGGCCGTGTGAAAACAAAGAAATTTTTTTCCTAACACGGGATCTGACAAGTCGCCATGGCCGTACGACATGGCAGTGGGAAATTTCTCCAAAACAACACGAGTGGGCGATACGCCTGTGTCTAGAAGCTGTGGTTAAAACTGAGAAATTAACACGGGCGTGTCACACGCTCGTGCCCACCACCCGTGCTCGAGACTGTGAAATTAACACGGGCATTGGAGAAGCGAACTGCATTGCGCATAGTCATGCAATATGACCATGTGACCACACAGCCTATACACACAGACGTGTCCTCAGGCCGTGTGGTGATTCCTCATTTCAAAATAAACACGGACTAGACATGAGCCACATAGACGTGTGACGCGACCGTGTGGGACCAGTGTTGGGCGACACGACCGTACTTCTTTTAAAACTCATTTTATTTTTTATTTTCTTTACTTTTATTTTTATTTATTTTTGAAGACTCATGTCTTATAATTTTTAAACTCTACCTATCTTGAAGGTAATCATCGAATTATTCCCTTAATTCTCCTTCATAGTAGTGTCTTCTCATTTATCCCTCAGAATCATGTCTTTCCTTCAACTTTATCTTCAGTTCTCGCTCTAGCTAATCCAAGGATTTCATTCACAATCTCAGGGCAGTTTCACTTCTCTTCCTCTCTTTTGATATTATATTTATATCACTATTATATATCTTTGTACATTGAGGACAATGCACATCTTAAGTGTGAGGGGTTATTTATATCATTATTAGAAAAATCCCTAAATTGTCTTATTCTCATGTGAATCACTCATATTATTATTAGAATGAATTTTGATTAATTTACTATTTTTATTGTTAAATCTTGAATTAAAACATAGAAATTTATGCATTGACTGTTTAAACTTTAAGGAATTAAGTAATCAAGCACGAAAAGTTGATTTTTGAGAATTAAAAATTTTTTAGGTTGTTTCCCCAAGTTTAGGTATTATATTGAGATGAAATTCACAGGTTTGACATCAAAAAGCCATAATTTTTGTGAGATCTTGAGCCTTTAGAGTATATATTATTTCTTTCATGCTCACTTTTATTGTTGCTATGAGTGCCTCAATATTGAATTTTTATTCTAGAACTTGCTTGATTATGCATGTCAAGACCACACCTTTGATTTGATATGTCAAGATGATAAAGGCACTTAGGTTTGACCCACTCACTCCATAGAAGCCTACCCTCATAATTAACCCTTAGTGAACCCCCTTGAGCCTAACAAACCATTCATTGATTTACCATCAATACTAACCCATAACCCATTATTGTTGAAATCCCCTCAATTAATTTGATCCCTATTTTTGTCGAGATTTGATTTGAATAAATTGTTTAGGTATGTTTAATTAGTAAAGTTCTATGTTATTTTTGATTTTTTCTTAAAAAAAAACATATTAGTAGTAATTCTTTTTTTTTTGAGCTTAAGTATTTAAATTCCTTATCCCATGAAGAAAAGTTCAATTCTAGGATCTTCTAATTAGAAATGTAATTTATCAAGTTTTAGTATTTTTCTAGTTAGGTAATTTTTCAATTCAATCTCGATTCTAACCTTCTTTTTCAGCTTGTAACCACACCCACTAACCAAAGCTATGTTACAACCCTCTAAAGACCTTTTGATTGATGAATTATCTTAATATATAGTGGTGGAGATTTGATTTTCACGCAAGCCTATGGTAATAAATTTTCATATTGACTGTTGAGTACTAAATCTCTTGTCTTTGAACACCTCGAGTGATTTGAGTGAATCTTTAGTGAGGATGTGAAACTCTGTGATATTTTGAATCACCTTTGATTACTTAGATGAGGGGGGACACCTATGTTTTTGTGATAAAATGCTCAACTTGGAATGTTTCAAACTTTGATGTTCTTCGGGTTGAATTTTCAATGTATTGTTACTTATGGATTATTTTGAGACACTATTGATGAGAATTATAATTTGAGAAGAATTTATTTTGATTGTGAGTTGAGGATTTTGCTTAAAGACAAGCAAACGCTTAAGTGTGGGGGTATTTCATAAACCGTAATTTATACATATATTTATCCCATGCCTAGTAGATTTTTGAATGATTTATCCTTAGATTTGGTGAATTCGATGCTCTTAATACTTTAATTTCATGTTTTATACTTAGGTGAGCATAGGAGAATAAAAAGAACGAGAAACGGGCCAAAAAAGGAGAAAATGAGTCAATGTGGGAAATCAACACGGCCTGGACTTCCTCACACGGGTAGTTCACACGCCTGTGTAGTTTTAGCAGACTCTAACACGTCCTAAACTTCCTTACATGGGTAGACCACACACCTGTGTCTATTCAACAGACTCAAACACAGGTTGAAGCACTTGCACACGGGTGTGTCACACGAGCGTGTCCTTGTTGGGACAAAGTCTAGTCCTATTCGGAAAAGGCCACTCTTAAGGGTTTTGAAGCATTCTAAAGCCTATATAAACACCCCAGGAGGTGCCTAGAACAGACACACGGAGTAGGAGGCAAGGAATTACTCAAAGAAAGTCGATTGATCAATCTCAAAAGTCGGATTATCCTTCAAGACTGAAGATCTCCCTTCAATTTCCTTCTGGAGTTTTTGGGTTTTCTTTATGTTTTGTTATGATTATTCTTCTGAGATGTTTTCCTTCACACTTATGAACTAAATCCCATAAATACCTAAGAGGAATGAAACCTAAGACGGATCTTGTTATTATTTTTTGAATTATATGATAAATATTTAATTTGTTCTTCATTATGTGTTCTTAATTCTTGTTTTAATATTCCAGGGTATTGATTCAAGTATTGATATGCTTATTTAGAGGAGCAAAAGTCCCTATCTAAAAGTAGATCTAGCATAATTGAGCGGAGTTGATTGCACGCCTAGACATAGGGTGACATAATTTTGCCAGATTAGGGTGAAACCTAATAAAGGAATCCATAGATCGAGTTAATGCAACACTAGGGGTTTTAATTAGAAAGAGATTTCAATTAATCAACCTAGGGTTAGATAATGTTAGTCTCGAGAGAGATAATAATATAACTTAGGGATTTCTATGGATCAAGTCAAGTGAATAAATCGTCTGATTCAGAGTCAAATAACAAGTGAAGTCTAGGTGGATTTTTCCCTTGGGTATTGTCCAAATCAGTCAGGTTTTCCCAAAAGTATTTCCCCAATTTTCCTGCTATGCATTCTTAGTTTACTTAATTAATTTAGATAAAACAAACCCCTTTATTTTTAGGCTAGATAATAAAAAGAGAGTTAATACTAGTACTTTTAGTTCCTTTGGGTTTGACATCCCGGTCTTGCCATAAGCTATACTACTGTTCGATAAGGTGCACTTGCCTTTGTCGTGATAATAGTTAGTTTTCAAGAACAAACATTCATAAATTACAAAACTTATCGCGATTTGTTCATATCACTTCCTTTAGAAGCTGTGCCACTCGGTCTTGGATTCTGAAATCTTTCTCTTCCTACCATATTGGGACAGTCTTTAATATAGTGGTCTTGAGAACCACACCTAAAACTAGATCCATCACTCACCCTACAGGTGCCAAAATGACATCTACCACATTACTGGTACTCAGGTTTGGAAGGTTTGCGTTACCCACGCTCGCCATAAATGTAGCTCAAGATTTAAAATCTGAATTCTACTTCTTCCGGCTTCCGTATGAATGTCCAGTTGACACGTGTGAACGAGAGTACATCTCTTTAGGTTTCTTAGACTGAAATGGAAATGACTTACTCGTGTGTCTCTTTCTTGTGTCTCTAGCCTCAGACTTAGCTTTTCTCTTTTCTTTAATCAGCTCTTCGGCTTTACAAGCCCGTTCGACGAGTACTACAATCCTTCAACTCAAGAATACCTACTAACATCTTGATATCCTCATTTAGTCCATTTACAAATCTCCTACACATTTTAGCCTCAGAAGATACACACTTTTGAGCTATTTACTAAGTCTGACAAATTCTCTCTCATATTCATTAACTGTCATATGCCCCTGTTTCAAATCCAAAAATTCCTTACACTTTTGATCGATGAACCGTTCACTAATATATTTCTTTTGAAATTCCTCTTGAAAGAATCCTCAAGTAACTCTCTCTGGTGGTGCCATGGATATCAGTGTTCTCCACCAGTGGTATGCCGTATCTCTCAACAAGGATATGCCACATTTTAAGCATTTATTGGGTGTACAGGATAATTCATCAAATACCCATATTGAATTTTCTAACCAGAACTCTGCTCTCTCAGGGTCGTCATTTGCATTTTCCCTACATTCCTCCGCACCTTGCTTCTGAATTTTATCAATTGGTGTTCTAGAAAATCTCATAAAATCCATACCTTGAGGCCTTATGGGTGCTGGTTCAGGATTTTCCGTAGGTAGGGGAGGTTGAACGTTCGGGTTCGCTCGAAAGAACTCTGAGTACCAGGTATTTATCATGTGGAGAAAGGCTTCTCTGCCTCCTTCTCCTCTACTAACAGTCTCAGGTTTACTATCGGATGGCACTACTCCTTTAGCGAGATGTTACAGTGTTTGATAAAATGCTTGTGTACGATTAAAGTTTAATCATGTATTGATTTTCAAATTTTTTGTTGATTTATGAGTTAATTGCTTATCTTTGTAAACATTTATGCTTGATTAATTTGTTTTTTCAAATTGATTATATACTGGAACTGACACCTTTAGTAGAGAATTTAGGCGAATAAGATCGAGAGGAGAGTTTTTTATGTGATAATTTGACATGATTGTGTTGAGTGGTGAGGTCGAGAGGAGAATTACATGCTTAGGTGAGACCAAAAGGAGAGGTTAGGTGGTATTTCCTAATTTAAGGTGGGATTGAGAGGAGATTCCTAGTTGGGAGTGACAAAGAGTATAATTGAGATAAATTTATTAGCTTAGTTAGTGATTAACAAATCACTCAACCATCATTTCAATCAATTTTCATCGTTTTTAGTAAAAAAGAAGAAACTTAGTGTAACACTCATCACCTGACTCAATTGTTAGGTCCGATGTAACAACCCATTTTTAGTAAAATCAGAACAGTGGTTTTGGGACCATAAATCTGATGTTGAAATATTTATTTTATTATTATTTTAGTGTCTACAACATGTTAATTTAGTCATATGAAAATTTCGTTAAGAAATTTTACCGTTTCAATGCTTAATTCGATGAAAAGGAATAAATTACAAAAACTGCAAAACTTGAGTTCTATAAGCTAAAGGGATCTAATAGATATGAAATTAAATGATTGGAGGGTTTATGTTGTAATTAAACCATTAACATGTTGAGTGGACAAATATGGACACTTTATTAAGTGAATTAAAGGTTAATAATAAGGGTTATATAAGTAATTTAGTAATAAAATCTAAATTAAGTAAAATAAAATCAATTTTTATTCCCCTATTCATCTTCTTCAACTGAATTTAGGGCAAGAATAGCCATTAAAAAGCTTCAAGTATTTGACCAACTTAATATATTGAAAGTAAGTGTATTTTCATCTTATTTTTAATTATTTCTATGTTTTTGAAGTCGTTATAGCTTAATCTAGCTAGCCCAGGGACTAATTTGTGAAATTGTTAAAAGTCTAGAGTTTTACCATGAAATTATATTAGTGTTGTTGATGTTTGATGGTTGAAAATGAATGTTTGATAATAGTTAAGCAACTTTTGTTAAGCGATTTTTTGATAAAATTGTCAAATAGGGATTTATTTGTAAAATGTGAAAATTATGTGGTAAATGTATGAAATAATGGAAATTTTGGGCTGCTATGAGTCTATATAGAATTCGGCTAGTATGGATGTGGGTTAAATTGCATGAATTTTTTATTTTTGTGAGCTAGGGATTAAATTGTAAAGAATTCAAAATTTAAGGGCAAAAGTGTAAAATTTCCATAATATGAATTTTGGATTAAATTAAATAGAATGTATTTTGACGCTATAGAAAGCTTGTCTAGCCTCATCATTCGGATTACTAGCAATAGGATGAGAGTCCCCCGGAGCTGTCCCTTGTGTGGGAGCAGGCGCTACACTCTCAAGATCATCAGCTACCGCTCGGTCGGGATCGGGATCCATTACTATAAATAAACACATTTGCAAATGTCAGAAATCACCACACTATCAAATAATCACATAAAATGGCATGTATAGCTAGACCCAACGCATTACGGTAGTCCTAGAATCGACTAAACCGTAGCTCTGATACCTATAAAATTGTAACACCCCGTACCCGAGTCCGTCGCCGAAGTCGGATACGAGGGGTTTGCAGACTTAAATCACTTCTTTGCACAATCCATTTTAAATTTTCCAGGCAAGCTGGCTAACTGCGTCACTGTCACCTTAAAAATCATATCTTGAGTTTCACAACTCAAAAATCAGTTTCGTGATTTTTCCCTGAAACTAGACTCATATATGCATCTATAAATTTTTTTCTAGAATTTTGGTCTGGCCAATTAGTACAGTTTATTAGTCAAAGTCTCCCATGTTACAGGGATCAACTACACTAACCTTTGCGCATTACAACTTGGATATCTCCCTGTACAGGGCTTCAATACTGATGCCATTTGTTTCTATAGAAACTAGACTCAAAAAGGAATCTATTCATATATGGAGTGACTTCTAATTATTTCTGGTTAATTTATAATGAATTTCCAAAGTCGGAACATGGAATCCAGAAACCGTCCTGGCCCTATCTCACGAGAACCTGAATATCTCTTAACATACTGTTCATATGATCGTTCCATTACTTTCCTATGAAAATAGATTCATCAAGGTTCGTTTACATAATTTATTCACTATTTAATTCCATTCCTACTATTTTTAGTGATTTTCCAAATCTACATCACTGCTGTTGTCAGCATCTGCCTTTAAGGTAGACTTTACCTATTTCATAGTTTCCATGATTCAACTAGCCCTTTTAGCATAAATAGCACAAATTATGATAGTGATTAACCATTCCCATGGCCAATCCTTGTTAAGCATATCCACACCTCTCAATAACCATATCCATACCAAATGATTATAACATTATGCTCAAACATATATAAGCCATTTTCGCATGGCTATCCAAAATTATACAAATCCAAAGGGTCCATGACCCACAACAAAAAGGGTAGTCCTATACATGCCATTTCAAAGTTTAACCAAAAGTGTACCAAAAGGGGCTTTGATAGTGTGGGCGACTTCGACTTCAAAATTCCCGAGTCCGATAGTTGACGAACCAAAATCTATAAAACAGAGAATCAAAGAAATAGAGTAAACATTTAGTGCTTAGTAAGTTTGAGCAAAGAATTTAAGCACAACTAAAATATAGCATTCATATAACTAAACGGATAATTTCATATGCACAAATTCTCAATATCATAATTACTTCACATTACCAACCCTTATATTCACACACAAAAGATCAACTTAGCCAAGGCCGAAAACTCATAAATTTACTGAGCGAATATTATTCGAAGGGAATCAACTATTCCAATGCACACACGAAACATACCTCATTGTTGGGATTTTACAAGCGTATTAACTGAAATTTTTACAGCAAGATCGCTCATTCCCGAATCACGTACCTTCGGAATTTAACCGGATATAGCAACTCGTTCAAATGCCTTCGGGACATAGCCCGGTTATAGTAACTCGCACAAATGCCTTCGGGACTTAACCCGAATTTAGTAACTCGCACCAATGCCTTCGGGCTTAGCTCGGAATTAGTAACTCGCACAAATGCCTTCGAACTTAGCTCGGAATTAGTAACTCGCACAAATGCCTTCGGATCTTAGTCCGGATATAGTCACTTAGCACAAAGCCTTCGGGACTTAGTCCGGACATCATTCGAATAACCATGCACATTTATCAATAAATCATGACACATCCGTATTTCATTTTCATTACCAAAGCTCAAACACAAGACACTTATCACACTTGCAATTTCGGCTCAATAGCCACATACAAAGAGCATGATTTTGATTCGCTTAAAATATGATCTATTCAAATCATAATCTAAGTTCCATTACTCGAAAACTTACCTCGGATGTTGTCGAACGATTTCGATGGCTATTCAACCACTTTTTCCTTCCCTTTATCGGATTTAGTTCCCCTTTGCTCTTGAGCTTAATTTAACAAATAAATTGATTTAATCATTTGAGCATCGAAAAGAGGAACTCAAGGTACTTAGCCCATATATAATTCATTAGACATCAAAGTCACATATGTACGGAATCATGAATCAAACTCAACACATTAGTTAGTATTCTCCTTAGCCGAATGTTCTAAGTCAAGATAAATCCTTCAATATGCTTACCTATGGCCGAACAAACACATCAACCTATGTACTCATTCATGTGGCCGAATATGCATGTTTATGTTGAGGCCAATTATATACTTAATACCATACACAAATGGCATACATTTTACTAACTAATGCATTACATATTATAACTCAATACGCATCCATCATTTACTCCATAACCGAAACACCATCATATGAAAATATATACCTTGAGATATTATATATGTCATGCCAATACATCATGTGCAAACATATATATATATGTGTGTAAGAGCCGAATCACAAGGTTGATTATAACCAAACATAAACATAAATCCAAAACACAAATCTTACCTACCATGCAATAAGCATAAATCATACTTATGGATATACCATGGCCGAATACATCACAACACCTTACCATTTCAATTTTGATCATGGTTAAACAAAGAACTTAATGTCTCACTCAAAAATGCTAAAAAGAAAATCCAAGAGTTAATCAATCCACCATCACATTTATCATTAACAAGCTTCACATTTAGCATGCAATGACATTAACACAAAATCCACCTTGGCCGAATATCATCCCCATGACATAGCAAAGATTTGAACCATGGCTAATTAGAACTCAAGCTAGCAACTAAAAACATGCATGAATCTCATGGCACAACATCAACATACCTTAATCTAGATACAAGTATGGCCGAACCTCCTCCTAATCCTCTTCCAAACCAAACATGAAGCAAGAACTCCTTCCTTCTTCCTTAGAATTTTCGGCCAAGGATGAACCAAAGGATGAACACTTTTTTTTTGTTTTCTTTTCTTCCACTCACGGCAATGGGGGGGAGACAATCACACACATTCTTTCCTTTTTTTTCCATTTCTTTATTACCCATACTCCTTATTTTATTTTTCCTAACATACATCACTAACATAACATGTTTGTGACATGTTTCCACTCATAGCATGGCCGGCCACTAAGCTTAAATTTGGGTAAATTGACATGCAAACCCATCATTTTCACAACATGCATTAATAGGCCATTTCACATTTGCCTAGCACATTTCTAAATTTTCTCACATAAGTCTTATTTGATAAAATTCACTTACAATTGACAAAATTCAAACATGAAATTTTCACACATGCATATATACATATAATAAGCATCAAATATGGCAGCTAATTATTTTTATGACTTGGTTTTGTGGCCCCGAAACCACTTCCCGACTAGGGTCACTTTAGGGCTGTCACACCTAACCCCTCTCTTTCGTCAGATTAGGGTCACAAGCATTACTTGTAACAACCTCTACCCATGTCCAACGCTAAGATAGGATACGAGGCATTACCGGACTTAAACGCAAATGATCATACAATCCGAGCCATAAAATTTTGTTCCAAATTAAAACCAATCGAAGATATTCATAGTGTCCCTATTATGGGTCTACGAGGACCATGACATGCATTTAAAATGGTCCGGAACTATATCGAGAACTTTGGAAAGTTCTGGAAAACATAGAAATCTTTCTCATAAAACAGGGTCACACGCCCGTGTGGACACAAGGACAAGCCCGTGTCCTCAAGCCGTGTAACTCTCTGTTTATGACGTTAGCACACAATTTGAACCGCATGGCTAGGCCACACGCCCGTATCACCAGGCCATGTCCCTCACACGGATGAGACACATGGCCGTGTCTCAGCCGTGTGGCCAACACTTAGGCTATTTTCCAAGCCTTCATGTTACCTACAATCCCTTACATCTATATACACGTCATAATCACAATTCATAGCAACATTTTAATGATTAAAACACTCTTTATTAAGACACAACATGACATTTTCGAGGCATTATACACATTTTACATATCCTCACGTTATACTGATTCTAGGCATACCAAATCTCATTTATTTGACCAAGTCAAATACTTTACCAGTTATTCTCTTATACCATGATTATCAACTTATCCATCCAGCATTCACGTTCAATGCATTATTATCTTACTTGCTCTATTATAATTAACCATGGTCATGACCACTTCGAATGGTCATGAAGCATTCATCACACATGCATTTCACAGCACCATTCATGCATGGCTAACCATCATACTCACATCATTTCATCACAAACATTATAACATAGCATGGATAGATAGATTTACAAATCATACTCAATATGAGCCATACCCTATGGCCATGTACAAATAAATCAAAATAAGCCAATACATTTGGCCAAATCATAGAACACATATCATAAAAACTAATTCCTATGCCACTCACTTGAAACTTCTCAACCTATGTATCAATATCCCAAGGTGATAGCTTGGTAGTGTGATGTTGCCTCCAACGTTCTCCAGCCCCAAGCTGACCTAAAAACACTAAAAGAAATGGAAAGGAGGGAGTAAGCTTTAAGCTTAGTAAGCTCGCATGAAAATAATAAGCAAGGAATTAATATGCTATTCCAATTTCTCTCTATTTATTAAAATCCAGTCAAGCTGTTTTCTTGAGTCATAGTCACTAAATCATTTGTATCTGGAGCTACGGAACTCCAAATTAAGATCCGTTAATTTTTCTAGAAACTAGACTCACATATATTTTTATCATAAAATTTTCAAAATTTTTGGTCTATCCAATAAGTACCATTTATTCTTTAAAGTCTCCCTTGTTTCGCTATCCGATAGTTCCGACCTCTCTTCACTAAAACTTAATTATCTCTTAGTATGAGATTCGGATAGTGTTCATGTCTGTAGGAATTAGTCATATGAATTCTAACCCATAATTATTTTTGTACAATTTATAGTGATTTTCCCAAGTCAGAATAGGGATTTCGAACTCATTATGACTATATCTCACAAGAATTCGAATATCTCATAATATTAAATTCTTTTTCTTATATCATTTCTTTTATGTGAAACTAGACTCAATAAGCTTTCATTTCATATTTAATTCAGAATTTAATTCGACTTCCACAATTTTTAGTGGATTTTCAAAGTTGGATTATTGCTGTTGTCCAAATAGTTTTAGAGCAACAAAATGATGTTCATCATAAGATTGCCATAAAATATTATTCTCATATATATCATTCATCTATTTGCATTCTTACCACAAGTCCTTTTCATTTCACATGTCAAACACATGTTCATGGGTTTCGAGTATGTACCTGTGTTATCTCTTAGCACAACCACTCATCCAAACATGACAATCATATGCATCATACTAGTTTCATCTAAGCATAGATGACAACCATTTTTATTTCTCATGTTAATCCCATTGAATCTCTCGGGGATCTCGATGGATAGCCCATTTACCGTCAATTCATACAAGTGATCATCTCAATACGCACTCCTGCGAACCTTACATCTTACTGCGGGATTACCAGTTCATGCTAAATCCCCCGTAGAATAAATTCATAGAGCAATGTCGGGATTACCACTCCAGGAAAAATCCCTTTCAACGATAATTGCTCTCATAAGCTCGGATCTGAATTGTCAATCTAGGCTAAATTCAGTCCTCTATCAGATTACCCGTCCGGGCTAAATCCATAATGCACACATATTCTTCGGGAGGCTCGATTATTCAAAGAACACCTGTCCGGGCTAGATCCTTTCTATACTGAGATATATGAATTACCTGTCTGGTCTAAATCCTTGACTGCAACACATGCAGGATCTCATATCATGTAAGAAATGATATATCCATCGGATATCCCTTTTTATTCAACCGGGACACTTTATCAACTTTTCATTAGTACAACCTTTCCCATGTAATATTTCACAATGACTATTAACATTATAATTCATGCATGAATACACACTTTAATGTTTATTTGAGCATTAATCCATACAATAAAAATAACATATCACCTAGTTTTCATAGAAAATTATTCATTTCATTTAAAATGTCAATTTTCATCAAATTTCCATTAATATCAAATTCAATACAATCATAGCAAAATATATTTCATGTATAAAAATAATAACATGAATAATATGCTCGTTAAATCACGCAAACTTACCTCGAATATGGAAATGGCAAAATTATCATTTTAGTCCAAAACTTGTATTTTCTCGATTTAAGTCCGAATCTCGATTTCCTTTATCTATCATTTCAATTATAGCCTATTTAGGACTCACATTATTAAAATTGGCCCAAAATCATATTTTGGAAAATTTATAATTTTACCTCTAATTTTTCACATATTTTCAATTTAGTCTCTAGGCTCGTAAAATGTTCAATTTCTTGATTACCCAAGCCTAGCCGAACCATAGTCAAGCTTATGGCAGCCCACATTTCTCATTAAAACAGATTTTTAGTTACCTATTTTACACCTTTTTCAATTTAGTCCTTTTTAGGCTTTTTCATGAAAAATCACTTAGTAAAAGGTGTTAAATATACTCTAATCTTTCATATTCTACCATTAAACATCAAAATACTAGCATGTCATGCATGGGTAAATTTTTAAATATAAACCCTAGCTCAAAATAATGGTAGAAATGAGTAGAGCATGTTATCGGGATTTAAAAATACATAGAACGTTAAAAAGGGGCTCAGGATCACTTACTATTGAGCTTGGAAGCTTGAAAACCCTAGCCATGGCTCCCCTCTTGATTCACACTACCATAGGAGGAAGATGGACACATTTGGCTTTTAATTTTTGTCTTTTAATTCATTTTACCCCTAAATGACCAAAATGCCCTTTTTACCATTCTTTCAAATTTTACCCTTCCAAGCCATTTTTGTCCAAATTTTTAAAACTTGGTCAAATTGCTCTTTAAGGACCTCTAATTAATAATCTAATTCAATTTCATGCAAATTGCTTCTAGAACACGAGTTTTACAAATTATTTGATTTAGTCCTTAAAGTCTAATTAAGCACTTTTCACATAAAATTTCTTCATGAAATTTTCACACAAGCATAGAGACATATCATAGACCTCATAATAATAATAAAATAATTATTATCATCTCGGATTTGTGGTCACAAAACCACTGTTCCGACTAGGCCCTAATTCGGGATGTTACATTACTAACCAATCAAAACATTTAGTTACATCACAAGTAGTAGTATAAGCTAACTAATGTCGCCATAATATACAAGGGTAGATCATGTCAATCTAAATGCATAGTAGTGTCTTATATAATCGAATAGTATATCATACTATGCAATGCTAAATTTGGTCTTTCACTGTCTACACTCTTATCACTATTTATCCCTTCTTGAATGCTAGAAGTCGGATACATAATAAGACAATTCTAATTATTAGCATCAGAGTATTGGTCCATATTACGGCTATTATTACCTTCGATGATATTAGTATAATGCACTTAATTCAGGTTTACTAATTCATTCCAATTCAAAGTAAAAATTACTCTTACAGTCCTTGTATCGAGTCTACGAGACCTTAAGAATAGTCTAAAAATAAGTAGGGACTAATTTGGATCAATTCTGAAAGTTTAGGAAATTTTTGAAAATACTTAAAAAAGGGGACACACAGCCGTGTAAAATGCCCCAGACCGTGTGGCTCTCGAAGTTGAGACACGGGCTGTGTCCTAGTCCATGTAACTCACTAACTTGAAACACATGGTTGTGTCCCAGCCCGTGTTTCTGCCTGTGTAACTCACTGACTTGGGTTACACAACCGTGTCCCAAGCCGTGTGTCAGCCCGTGTGGAAACTACACCTATACTATTTTTCAACACGATCGTGTGACAGACCGTGTTTAGGCCATATGCACCTATAAGTACCTTAAAACTCAAGTTTACCATTTCCTACTTACTTAGACACTAAGAAACTTAATTAACAGTCATTTAACTTGTTCAAAACACGATTAAGCATGCTTAAAACAAACCAAATAAACCACCTTAAGTGTCTAGCCAATGTACCCTCATTGGTGCTACATTTTATATCATCAAACACATCAACCATTCAAAGACTTTCATTCATATCAAATTAACTAATATTGAACTAACCTTTAGCTACTTAGGCTACCAAGTTTTAAACTACAACACATACCAACACATTAATTAGACTACATACAAAAACATAGCTTAAACCACAATTATATAAGTAACCATCAATTCACCTTAAAACAAAATAACATGACATTGACAAACCAACTATCAACCAAAGACTTCCTCGGTACATGCCATTTCAAAATAAGATATAACCACACTTGAGCTCGGGATTTATTGTTTGATGCTGAGTCTGCGATATGTTGAAAAGTACCTAGCTTGCGTACAGAAAACAAAACCGCACACTGAGTATAACTTAGTGGTATTTCTATAATCCGAATAATTTAAACTTGATATGGATAGATAAGATATAAAAATGCAATAAGTAATGTTATAAAACATATGTATCAAATCAATAATGCCAACTTACTCATTCTTTATTCACATTCAATAGAGTTCACAAAATTTAGCACATGGTAATAATATTTCATATGTTCAAGCACATATCAGTGATATTTCATATATATAGCATTTAGTAGTCCAACTCATTCAATGGCATGATTAATCATTTTGATACTTGAATTCATTTCAAGATTCACATCACATTTCATTATTTCATATTTCTTTTTCTCATCTCATATTCATTTCTCAACATGGTCATCTCAATATCAAACATATAAATTTATTATTTAATTTTCCCTATTAACATGACTCAGACTCGGATAGATACACAGATCCAACCAACACACCAATTTGGCACCTAGTGTCTAGTTAATTCCAAAATAATAACTGTACCCAGTGCTATATAAATTGACATCCAATGTCTCATCAGTTAAACCAAAGTAAATTGGCACCCAGTGCCTCATCGACTTAAGAGAAATCCTTGAACTCTTCCTATCCTATGGCATGCCATCTATATCCAACTCAGCCCGATACAGTTAATAGAGTTTTATTTCACTTTTCAATACAACTAATGTCTCAGTTTCACATATATACACTATCACATATAGTCAATTCAATATTCATATAATCAACATATTTCATAATACACAAAATGAATCCCTTTCAAATTTACTATGAATTCAATTTAATCCAAAAGTACCAAAGTACCCACCACAAATGCTTACCATATGCAAACAATTAATTATACAACAATCTGTTATTTAATTAGGATTATAGAACACACAAACCGTAAATTCTGAGCTATTCGACGTCAATTTTATCCTTCTCCTTTTTACTCAAGGATTCCGGTACGACGTTAGCTACGGAATAAAACAATTAAAATATATTAATATTACATAATTTAATTTTACATTAAAATTAAAATTTTACACTTTATTTGCTTAAACTTCAATTTAGTCCCTAAATCGAGACTAATTTTTAACCTTCACATTTAACTTTATATTTTTATACTAATTTCACTTTAAACTAAATTTAGCTCATTTTCTAATTCAACCCTTCAATTTCAAAATTTTCTCAATTTAGTCCCTATTACTCAAAATCAACTATTAATTTCACAATTTAGTCATTTTCCACTTCTAGCTTAAAAATCTATCTATTTAATTCCTAATACTTAAACTATTCAACAATAGCAACATCTAAAATCTTAAACAATACTAAAAATTAGAACCTAGGTACTGTGATTCCAAAAATATGAAAATTATAAGAAAATGGGGCTAAATTGACTAACCAATTAAAATTTGAAAGTTTGAAGCCCTTAGTATCGTCGGCCTCTTTTGGTTCTTTCTTTTCTTTTCTTTTAATTTGCATGTGCTCTCTCATTCTACTTCACTTTTTTCTTTTAATTTTGTTTTCATTTTATTTATTACTATTATTATTCTAACTTAATATATAACATATATATAATATATAAAAGCACATTACACTTAACCCTTGACCGGGCACCTATACACAACCATTTATTAAATTACATAATTATTACTTTAGCCCCTTTAGTTTATTTCAATTTATAATTGAATTTTTTACTTTTACGCAATTTAGTCCTTAAACCATAATAGCTCCTAATTCATGTAAATTATCTATCCAAAATTTAATTAACTAAATAATTAACTTCGAGTCTGGTTTACATGAACAGAGTCCCGGATATACACTTTTCAACACCCCTGCCTATCGAGTTGTTACATTTCTTATGTGTTTTAGGTTGCTTACATGCCAATTCCCTTCAATTTAGTCTAAAGCCCTACGTCAAATCTGCAACTCGAGGACTTTTCAATGTTGATCCCTACCTCTATATCAAGGAATAAAAACCTCCATGATCGATTATGAAAGTTTAAAGGAACAATTGCAAATCTTTAATGGTTGAAAATGAATGATGAAGAATGAGAAAAAAATTCAAAAAAATTGATTCAATTGATTAAGGTTTCATTCTTACAGAATTGCAAAACTAAATTTTATTTCTCTAGTAATTTATGTTTGGAAAAAAGCTTAGACAAATTTATTTAAAATAACAATATATATTATTTGCTTATTTGAAAAAAATTGCTAAATAGAAGTGATAACTCAATTTTTCCATTAAAATAACTCGACGGCGTTTGTAACACCTAGTTTTGATGGGTTTTAAGTTCTGGCGAGTAGACTGAGAGTAATTTGTGAGGCGTAGCCTATCTGCCCAATTATTGTTTTGGTGTACAATTTGAGTGCATAGCAGATATTGGAATATTATATACGGATCGAACTTAGAATGTGTTGTGCTGTAAGGAAAGGGAGTTTGGTAAGAGTATTGAGAATTTTGTAAGTTGGAGTTATTGTCGAAGGTATTATATGCCAAGTTCATTGAGTTACTGTGCCAGTTACGTTAAAAACCATTTGGATAGAAATGGATAGAACCGAAGAACCAAATATATAATTTATTGGATTTTTATTTAGGTTCTCTCTACAACTGTAAGCCATTTATAAAAACAATCTTACGAGTTGTGACACATGTCAAGTTCCAATAAGGACTTAGGTTAAATATGTCGATATTAAGGGTAGAGAAAGAAAAAATTTTCCTTCTTTCTTCTAAAGTATTGTTATCTGATACTGGAGAAACCAGAAAGTATTTTTTTCTCCTATAAATTGGAGTTGTAAATCTAGATTTTTGTTAGTGACTACTACATGTCAAGGTAAATATTGTAACTCTACATGTTAAAGTTATGAAAGATTAAGTTTGAATAAGTGCATGAATAGTTAAATAAAGAAGTAAGGCTTTATATGTGGGTTATCTAGGTTTAAGATGACGGTAGAGGTTAAAACGAGTTTTAATGGTGTTCTTTTGTTTTATAAGTAGTGGTTATTGTAATCTCTTGTTGGATCTAGAATTTAAGCTGCTATGTGAGATTGTCAGGTGAGCCTCTTTGCTGACTTTTGCATATGTACTATTCATGCAAATAGATCTGTGGCATACTAAATGAAATATGAAGCCGAGATCACGAAAGGTACGATATGATATGTATGTAACTATATGAGTAATTACTAAATGAGATCTATGAATGTATGATTGTTCATTGAGGATGGCATGTATAATTGGTATGGAATATGATAAGTTCAAGCATATGATGAATGGTGATTAAATAATGTAATGCTGAGGTATGGTTATATGTATGCCTAGAATTTGTATTATGAGTCGGGAATGTATGTGGTTATATGTTGGTGGAATAAAAGGTTAGGTTTAAATTGTATAAGGGCATGAAGAGTTTATGTCTGTTCATCGCGGTGATGTTCAAAAGGGTTCGCCGGGACTTTAAATAAGAACCCTGAATGGAAAGTCCATGGTCATGGCTATAGCCTAATGGATTTTTTCTGCATGTCTTAGGATAATGACAAGCAAATCTCACGAAATGTGAGTCTAGGCAAATTCATATCACAAACACATTAGGAAGAAAATACCCTTATGGCAAACCCTAAAGGAGCGCCTTCGTAGCGCAATATGAAAAAGTATCATTCATGACGAACTCTGAAAGAAATGTCCATATGATACGTCAAAATAAAGTCCTTGGTGACATATCGGAAAGAATGTTCTTGTGGCAGGTTCTATAATAAATCGATTAGGCGCATTCAACATGACTCTTAAGTGAAATCAGTAAGATTAGAAAGGTTTTATGTCTATATGGTTAGTACAGTAAAAACGAGTTATATAAGGCTATGACTCGTCTAAAAATAAGACTGTAAAATTTGTATGTTTGAAGGAGGTATCTATCGTCTGTGCACACATTCTTTTGAATTGTGATGATTTGATGGCTCAGAAGTAAGTTTGCAAGCGTAATGTTGTTACTGATTGTATTGATCTCTGAAAAGAAAATGGATAAAGATTTATGATTGTTTTGATTGAAAGAAGTAAATGATGTATTGAATACTTCGATAAGAAGAAGTGATTTCAAAGTAAGGTATGATATCTGATGTGAATATGGAAACAAAACTTGAGGAAGTATTCATCAGAGACAAAGTTGAATGTTTAAGGACGATGGTATCATCTATCTAAACTATCAATTGCAATGTGCAAATATGACTCATGTAAATTATATTTTCCTTACTAAATTCTTATAAACTTATCTGTATGTATTATGTTATAAGTGAGATGACGTAAGTCTACGTCAAGAGGGACGATGTTAGGACTATCCCTAAAAGTGAAATATCAGGTTATTGTGTATACAGAGCAAGATTGGCGATGTATTCCAAGACTGAATTATTACTTAGAAGTCCCTATTTGGGGCATCTGTATTGTATTAGAGTTTCAAATTAAATATTGTTGTATTTTAATTACCACGTGATGTAATTATATTTACTTGTACATGTTTATCTATTCAAATTAGAAATTTTGTGATTAAGTAAGACGTAAGTGATCGTAATTTGTAAAAGTAGATTGAGTTTTTATTTGTATTAACTTGATAATACCTAAGATCTGGATCCAACCAATCAAATCGAGTCGAGAGTGTTACAATGTTAGTATAAATGGCTTAATTTATTAGTAGTTAAAGTTGAATATGTAACTTGATTAAATTAAATATTTATGACTTATCTATCTATAATACATAAAAGTATGAACTTTAAGTAACTTTTGATTAGTAGTTAAAGTTCAATTTTTTTTCATCAAAATTAATATTAAGTGCTAAATTTTTAACTAAAAATCAAAGTTTATGGAAATTCTTTTAAAAAAAATTAAAGTTTAGTGGTAAAATTCAATCACACTAATAATTGAATGGCAAATTATACAATTTCAAAATATAACTGCAAAAATTAAAGAAAACAAAATATAGCCTATTATATATAAGTGCTTTCATTGAAAATGTAAAATCGTTAAAAGATGATTTCCAACCCGTTTGTTCTCCCACACAAGGGAGAGGAACGACCAAGCGCATGTTTTAGCGATGGGAGGATTAAAATTAAGGGAGCAAGCTTACCTGGTAGGGGAAGTGCCGGAGTTCGCCGTGGGAAAAATGGAGGAGGAGAGAAGATCGGACAGCCAACGAGGCTAACTGACTCAAGAAATGGCCAAAAGGGTCCACTCCGAGGAATGGCAATAGATCTTTTGAGAGGAAAAAGGAAACAGAAGGGTGAAATTTTGGAAGAGTGAGAAGAGGCTCCCCTCTGATCAACTGGGTTGCAATCTGGGGAGTATGAAGGTCCTAACAAAGCCAACGGACCACTTTATTTCCACTTCGTTTATTTTATTGTTTATTTGCTATTTTTTTGTTATCTTGCTGTTGCTTAGTTATTTTCAAACTAGGGTTATAAACTTCAATTCCTTTATAATTAATGAATCCAGTTACTTACGTTAAAACAAAAAATAAAGTATAATGTCAAATAATTTTTTAATATTTGTGGAACTTATAAAATTTAATAATAATAATTTTTCTTTTAACTTTTTGCAATTTATCAAACAAAATTTTTTTTATTAAACAGAAAATAAAAAATAAAATTTTAAGAACACTTAAAATAAAACATAACAGAGTTACAGATAATTAAATAATTTTTATTCACTGTAAATAAGAAAAGGCTTCTACTTTTTATATTTAATTGCTTTCTCCTAACAACCTTGCCTTGCCTGACCGCGATAAACAGCAGTAGTGGACCACTTATCGTCAGTTTTGAACAGTGGTTGTTGATTTTTTCGATTTTAGATTCCAAACTTTCTCTTGTAATATTTCTCCTTCTACATCTTTCTTTCTTTTTTTTTTGGGTGGGAGTTTGATTCTCTCTTTTGAATCAAAGAAACCATAACTGTTTGTTCTTTTTTTTCTCCCTTTGAATTGAAACGATTGAAAGAAGAAATGGGTTCAGAAGGATCATGTGTTGTTGGTAAGTTTTCGATTTTCAAAGCCCCAGATTTGTCGCTTTTGTTACTCAAAGTTCCCATTTTTATTTGTTATACGTGAAATTTTGTTATCATTCCGTTGTTGATGGAGCTTCGAAAGTATATGCATCTTGTGTATTTTGGGTGTGATATCCCTTGGATTTGGTACAAAATAGGGTTTAGTTTTGATATTGGTGTTCTTTTGTTTAGTCTAAAGTACTTGTTTTCATATATGCTTGAGAGTGGATTTTCAATATTTTTATAATATTAATGGGCTTAATTCCCGGTTTCAGTTTGGGCTTTAATAATAGAGATATTTATGATTATGAATTTGTAGCCTTGTATTTGGTTAATCTGTTATTGTAGGAATAAATGAATGAAGCCAGTTTTTCTATTTCTTTGAGTTCTTGTCCTTTTCCTTGGTATTGGACCGGTAATGGATAAAGCCCTTATTCGAATTTGCATTAAGGTAGTTCTGTTATTTTTAATCTGTTTTTCTTCACTTTCTGTTCTGAGGTACTCTTTTGAGTTTAATTATTTATACTTATAAGTGTAACGGAGCCATTGCATTATATTATTACTAATTACATCTGGCAACATTTGTTTAATGTACCTTTTCAAGTAAAGAATATTAATGCTGACTGGCGACATTCAGAAAGAAGAAGAAATAACCTTTAAAATGGTATCCATCTCTTCTAATTTTTTCCATGCCTAGGGCTTGTAGCCTATGCCAACTCTAAATAATGCTAAAATGGCCGTTTGACTATGATGCATGGGCTGTGCTAGCTCTGACGTTACTTTTTCTTAACTCATTTCACATGTCAAGACCATTGATCCACTTCTGAAGGAATCTGTTGAGATTAATTAATAGCACTTGTGACATGGGACGCATATGCAACTGTAAATGGAGTGCTAGCAAGCTTGTAATGGAATGGCAATGATTTGTTTAAGCTGAAAGAAGACAACGACCTGTAGAATCCATCATAATATCCTTGAGTCAATGGTTGTCCAAATCATGACTGCTGACGTTGAGGCTTCGAGAACTCATCTTGGCGAGCATGTGATGGATAATCAAGACAAGAGACACAAAGCGGATCAGAAAGTTTTTTATACAATTTTTCTGTCCTTGAAACCTGTGATTTCCTAATCTTTGGTTTGTGATGATGAAATGCGACTGTATATTTCAGGACTAGTTGTATCTGCATTCTAATTGATTGATGAAATTCTGGTCAAGCATGCAATGAATGAACAAATGAAATAAGTGCAAATCAGGATGCTAGTTTGTGTGGTCGAGTATACAGTGTATGAAAATAAATGCATATAATAATCCCAATTAAACTAGCCAATCCTTTTGCATTAGGCTTCAACTTCAAACAAGTAAAAGATGTTATGACAATCGGATTGGACGATGCTTTCCGGTTAGTATTAGGATAGATGACTTTTTTTTATCTGGGATACTCATAATTTCTTGCTCGACTTCATAGCTTTTTAGGTCTGAAGACCATTTGCATGCAGGCATGTATATTGAATCAAAACCAAGGATGTGGAAAAGTAACATTTTTTGGTACATGTGAGAATGATTTTATGCCATCAGCAGATGACTTGATTTTTTTTCTGTTTATTTGGTGAGTGATGCTTGATGGAGGTGCCTGTCAATAGTTGTTTAATCTAAAATAGAGACATTTGATTTTATTCCTAGGGGAAACTAAGACTGCTGTCAATGAATTGAGGAAACTTCCTTGACCTCTTTTTCTGGCCTTAAAAGTTTCCTTCTATGGTTCTCAAATCAAATCCTTCTTTTTGTCTGAGCCATCTCATGGCATACCCTTTGGCCATTGATGATCACCTCTTGGTTATTGAGAAGTGAACTTTCTTGGTATCAATGCCTTACAGACACTTAAAGCTGTGAAGTGGCATTTGATTTTGGAAGGCTTTGGGTGCAATCTCATTTGTGAAACCAACTTGAATGTCGGGTGGATATTCCTTCAACTGCTGACCTTACAGTAAAAAAACTGTCGTTGATTGAATGACAATATTGGACAAATGTCTTTGAAAAATGGAGCCAAACATATGCTTTTTATGAGGGACAGTGGTAGTTCTGTTTTTATATCTGGTTTTTGTGCGCATTCATTGTTCATGAGTGATTAATCGTGGCATATGCTATTGTATGCTATCGGGATTATGGTTGTTTCTGGGATTGTATTGGCTGTTTTGCATTATTTGACATAACATGCAAGCATTTCATTTTTGTCTTAGGTTTTACCTTTTTTTCTAGAAGAAACTTTTGTTTTTAATATTTTTGGATGCTGCATTTGGGATGGACTTCATACAAACTTCACATGTGATTTGTTTCAATCCTGACCTAAGGAAAAAATATCTTATTTTTGCAGTACCCAGGAGTTTCAGATTGCTAGAAGAGCTTGAGAGGGGTGAAAAGGGAATTGGAGATGGAACTGTTAGCTATGGGATGGACGATGCTGATGATATATACATGCAGTCATGGACTGGGACTATTATTGGCCCTCCAAACGTGAGTCTCTCTCACTCTCTCTGTATGGCAGTCGGTGCACTTCTTTCTGAACTTTAGTGGAGAGGTGCAATGATGAGTCTGAGCCCAACTTAGAAGTTGACATGTACCTGTAGCTAAGCACATTTTCACAACTTGGTGCAATCCTTGAGATATTCCAGATGATTGACTAATTACTAGTGAGAACTAGACAATGTTTTTATTAAAAAAAAAAAAACTTGTGTGGATGCTGAAAACATGAGAAGAAGTAACGCTCGAGGCAAATTAGGCTGTAGCCAAAGTTGGAAGACTGCTTTACTGATTTTAGTTAGACTACCTGGTGAGTCCCTGTACTATTGGCTGAAGAGCAACTTAGTCCTACTATAAAAAGAGAGCGATTTAGTTCTTGCAATTTTAATTTTGTAGCAAATATGGAAAATTGTAAATGGTGGTAAGGTTGAACGTTAAAAGATGCTGACTTGTGCTTTAAAGTGACGTGGAAAAAAAAGTGAGCAATTTAGTCGTTGTCATGTTTTTAGAAATGCTGCAAACTTAAATGTACAGGGACTAAATTGCTCACTTTTATAATAGAGAGACTAATTTACTCTTTCAATAACTTATAGTACAGCAACTTGGTAGGTAGTTTAACCATTCTTTTTGAGTGACTGACTGACTGACTGATAGGTGGCATTATAGCTTGTTATTAACATTTACGATTATATATATATAATACACGAAGAAGATACTTTCCAGTGAAAGTTGATTAATGGGTTTCTACTTTCTACTGTCCAAACTTGATGGTTATTAATCCCTATTTTATCACAAAATTTACCTGGTTTATTCCAAGCTGTGTCTGAAAATTTAACCAATTACCTGCAAATTCATTGAGCTTCCTTAGAACTGTTTCACCTAGAAGTTTAACATACAAGCTTTATGATCATAATCCTTCCTGCAACTCACTCTAGCTGCAGCTTTGAACATTTAACATAAACTTCAGCTTCTGAAAATTTATATACTGATTCTATTTAACGATGTCACAGCTTTCAACTAAAATAAGAACTCTAATTAAAATTCTTCATTTTGAGAATGTCAGACGTTTTCATTGAAATTCACCACCAATTAGAAATTACTCTGTTCGTCATGAATCAATCATGCTATATGTCATCATCATTTCATATTTGTTCCCCAAAAATGTCATCGTTATTGCCGCTTCATGAAATTCGTGCTCACTCTTAAAACAGTGTCAATTCTAGGTAATTCATCTAGTTTGGTGCAAAGGATAGGATTAGATCTAGGTCATTAGGTTTTTATTGGAGGATGGGATGGTTTGATTTAGTTATCCTCCATGGGTTGTATTGGACAATCTTATGAAGTGGAAAAGGATTATCATACATGGATAAGATTCGTAAAACATAGGTACCATTTTAGGTCTGTATGCACTATAAGATGAACCTTGTTATTCTGTCCTTTGCATAATTGCATACTCGCAACTTAAATGAAGTTATCATTGCTTGCCAAACCGTGAAGCGAGTGAGTTAAGTTTTGCTTACTTTTTGTTGCATGTCAGACTGTTCACGAAGGATGCATATATCAGTTGAAACTGTTCTGTGGCAAGGATTATCCAGATAATCCACCTAGTGTGAGGTTTCAAACCCGGATAAACATGACCTGTGTCAATCAGGAAACTGGAGTGGTAGGTGATGTTATTCTCAGGACCTTTTATGCCACAATATGTACTTATAGCTGCTAAAATTGCCAGGTTGAGCCTAGCCTTTTCCCCATGCTCGCTAATTGGCAGAGGGAGTATACAATGGAGGATATATTGACTCAGTTGAAGAAAGAAATGATGTCTCCACAAAACAGGAAGCTTGCTCAGCCTCCTGAAGGTGTGTAGATCCTATAATCTCTATATTCATGGAGAAATGTTGGTTGTATTGGATTGGTAGATTATGGCGATTTGCATATAGATCAACTAATGCTATTATTTGTGATATATTTAATTCTTCAGCGCATAAATATTCTCTCTTTGATGCATGTTACGTAAAAATTTAAATGGTGATAATATTTTACTAGGCAATGAGGAGGCAGGGCTCGATCAAAAGGGCTTACCACTGAAGTGTTGCATCTTTTGAAGTCCACCAGAGTTATATATGAACATAATGTATATAAAAAAAATATAGTAATTCCGGCAACCGGCTTAGCACCAAATTCCAATGGTGGCCAAATAAATCGAAACTTAACCGATGACATTCAAAAACTTTATGAGTTATGCTAAAATCGAATCTTAGTTGGTGAGTGCGTTTCCTTCTCTTATTTCCTTGTTTTCGTTCCCATTTGATGTAATTTAGAATGTATCCGAGGAGCATGAATTGGAATCTTTACCAGTTTGAGAAAATTGTTGTATTCCTTGTATTTGCTTTCTCTTTGTCATGTATAATATAATTTATATCATATACAATTTGATTATATATGCATAATACCATTTTGATAATAAAAAAAAAAAACAAAAATCATGGTTTCGCCATGAAAACAGTATGCAACCTTTAAACCCTAGTTTCAAAATTAATCAAATTGTTGAAGATTAACATACCATCACTATTTTTCAATAATCCTCCTTGCTTCCTATGCTTTTTCTGTACAATATTTTCTTATGGGTTGAAACATGGACTCAGTAAGACTCATTCATTTATTTATCACTTCAGTTAATTGATGCTAACAACTCTCTCCTTAGTTTGCTCTTTCTTTTCTTTTCTCAAGCCATTAAGATTTACTTTCGGCTAAAATGCATTCTCGATTTCTTCAAAAGTTTTAACTTTTAATTATGAACCTTTATCCGCTTGAGTTAGTCAATCGCTATTTGCTCTATTAATTCTAACTTCATTATATTTATTTTATTGTTCAAGAGTTTGATCATTACCTTATTAGTTGCAATAGCCCTCAAAAAGTTTAGGTCACAAAATAAATAAGCTTGTGAATTATCATTGTACAATGTACTAATAGACTTTCTATGCCTCCTCTACATTTTTGCATAAAATTCTCCTATAGTCTAAATATCAAAATCAGTAAAAGATTTATCTGTGTATTTCTCACTTCTTCTAAACGGTGATTGCAACTCTCTCCTACGTTTGCTCTTTTTCTTTTATTTTTTTCTTTTTTTTTTCAAGTTTTTAACAGTCACTTTCAACCAAAGTGCATTTTTATCTCTTTAAGAGTCTTTACTTTCATTGATTTTAATTATGACATATTATCTTCTTTAATTCTTCTTTGAGTCAATCATTACTATTTTATCTATTAATTCTAAAACCATTATATCTATTTTCAATCTCCAAGGGTTAAATCATGACCCCATTAATTGCATTGGTCCTCAAAGAATTTAGGCAAGGTAAATTAAAGAAGACCATGAATAATCATGGTCCAATGTTGGTGTATTAATCCATCCTCCATGACTCTTTTACATTTTTTCACAAAATTCTTTTATGGTTTGAATATCAAAATTAATAAAGGAACTCATTCGAGTATTTCTCACTTCTGGTAATAGGTGGCTGTAAATCTCTCCTCCATATGTTTTTTTCTTTCTTTTTTCTCAAGTTTCTAATAGTTAATTTTAATCAAAGTGTATTCTCGATCTTTCCAAGCGTTTCATTTTAAATTTAATTATGGACCCTTATCCTTTTTGATTCTTCAATGAGTTAGCTCATCATTATTTCCCTCATTAATTTTAGGTTCATTATATCTAATTTCATTGTTCAAGGGTTTGATTATGATTTCATTGGTTGTATTAACTCTTAAGGAATTTAGACACGTAAATTAAAAAAAAAAAACCTATGAATTATCATGATTCAATCTTGATGTAGTAATCAACCCTCCACTACTACTTTATGCTGTTGCACAAAATTCATCTAAGGTTTGAATATCAAAATCAATGAGAGACTCATTCATGCATGTTCATTTCTGGTAATTGGTGATTACAACTCTCTCCTCCATTTACTCTTTTTTTTTCTTTATGTTTTTTACAATCACTTTTGATCAAAGTGGATCCTCTATCTATTCAATAATATTTAGTTTTCTTGGTTTTAATTATGAACCCTTATTTCTCTTCACTTCTTCATAAAGCCAACCCATCCTAATTTTCGAACAATTATATTTATTTTCATTCTCCAAAGGTTCACTCATAATCTCACCGGTTGCATTGACCATTAAACAATTTGGGCTACATTAAGTAGAGTAGCCTATGAATTATTACGGTCTAATATTGATGTGCTAAGCTCTCCTTCATCTTTATTGGTCATTTCACTTATTATGGTTTCTTGACATCTATCTCCATGCGAATCATTAACATCTACTCCTTTGTTAATATATACCTTACCACACTCTATACTATTCTCCTTTCTTTATTGTTATATTTGACATTTAAAATTTCTAAAGTTAATTTATTAAATGCGTCTCTTTTTTTTTTTCATTATCTCCACTTTTAACATGAATTTGTTCTATAACCTTTCCTAACTTCTTTCTCTAATCAATAGCGACACCTGATTTAGTGCGCGATGGAATTGAAGAATGGCTTGGTTAAAATTTAAAATTGCCAAATAGGTCAAAATTTAAAATTTTAGCAATTTTATAAATGAAAATCAATTACTTATATATATCTTTGAAGACATATATGTCCTTGATAATTTTCAATCAACTATTATGTCTTATTTTTTTATTGAAATGAAATATTAGTTATTTTATTTTTATTGTCATTAATATTAAAATCTTTATTAAATTTAAGTTGCTTAATTGATTCTTAAAACAAAAGTTCTTTATTTGAATATTTTTTATTAGATTTAATATCGATTAATTTTTTATTTTTAAAAAATAATTTAATTTATGTTAAATTAAATATTGGCTAAATTTTTCCTTTGGTAATTTTTAAAATCAATTGCTAAATTCTATTCTTTTATTAAAATAAAATAGAAATTGTTTTAATTACCATTAACATTTAAGTGCTTATTAAAGTTAGGATAAATTATCTCATTAACCACTTTAAATCGGGTTATTCATATTTTAGTTACTGCAAAATATTTTTTGTTTATTTGGTCACCCAAAAAAAACAGAAAAGAAAAGAAAAGATCAAATTAATTACTTTGCCATTAACTGGTAACGAAAGTCTAACGGTGCATTTTCAAGTTAGTCATTCTAAAATAAGGGTAAACTACACGTTAGTCACTCTAATTAAATAGGGATTGTTCTTATTTTGATCACCCAAATTTTATTTTTACAAATGCATTGTTAGTCTTCAGTTATCATTTAATAGTATAGTAATCACTTTATTCAATTTCTTTTTTGAGCGACAAAATTAATGAAAAAACTTAAAGTAACCAAAATAGTAATAACTCTATTTAGAGTAAATGACGGGGTAGTTTACTCTTAAAGTAAACTTCCTTAATTGCTTATTTTTATTGCGTTAAATATTGACTACTTTTTTTCTATTATTTTAATATTATTGTTAATTACTTCAAGTGTAAGGGCTAGTTTAACATTTCTTCTAAGAAGTACTTTTGAGGTAAAAACACTTTTGAGATAAAAACATTGCTAAACAATATGCTTTTGAGACAAAAAAAATTATTTACAAAAACACTTTTTAAGCCAAAAAAAGAAACAGAAAATTTTAATTTTACTCAAAAGTATTTTTTGGCCTCAAAACATTTTGAGAAACAATACTAAATTAGAGTTAAAAACTAAAATATTTAATTAAAATTTATAATTATTAAGAAAAATATTTTATTTGTAGTTTTTTATATTCGTTTTATGGTCTATGTTTGGGGCTGCTATTTCTAATAATATTATTTCTAATGTTTCAATCTATGTTCTCCTCAAAGGAGTGCAATGTGTCTTATTATTACACTTAAATCACGTATGAAAAATATTTTATTAAAAAAATTTGAATCTATTTTAAAGTAAAATTCTTAATTTTTGTTAAATTAAATATTGGTTAAATTTTTGGACAGCTTTTGATAATTTCTAAAGTTAATTATTCAATTATATTTTCATTACAATAAAATATTAATTAATTAGATAATGAGTTTGCAGGTAATAAAGAAAAGGTTAGCTTTTGTACTATCTGGATTTTATGTTTCATGTGAATTGTATTATCCAAATTTGCCGTTCTGTTTTCATTCAGAAGCTTCCTTTTTTAGACAGCTTATGTGCTTTTGCTTGTTTACGTAGTTTCGTCCATAATTTCTGATCTTCATATGTATTCTTTCTTTATGCAGACACAAACACGTGTATTTGTTAACATCCTCTTATTTTAGATGCTCCCAAAACAAAACATTAGCTTAAATGGAGGTTTATTTTGTTTGACTTAGGTTGAAATGGAAACACAATTTTATTATTTAAAATTTATTTTAAGAAACAAAATTTATCTGCTTTACATTTAAATTTAAATAAAAACATTTTATTATGTGAACGGTAATTTAAACCAAAATAAAAAAATTAATTTCAATTTATTGAGTAGACCCTGCATAAAGTGTGATGTGACTTGCAGGGGAAACACTTTGTCGCTTGAAGAAAGAGCAATCCAAGTTTGGGTTCTAATCAAAGTTGATTTCCCTTCTAAGTTATACATTTACAAATGCCATGTGATCATTAAAACATGGAACCATGACTATAAACAGTCGCGGAGCTAAGAAAAATATTTTTAGAGACTCAGAATTAAATTGTATATTTTTATGTTAATAAAAATGTATTTTAATAAATTATATTTTTATAATTTTTAAAAGATTAAATTAATTTTTTATTATTTTTGGGGGCAAAGTGTAATTTTATTATTACTAATTTAAAATTTTATAAATTATAAATGGCTTAAATAGAAAATTTTCTATTTTAGGAGGGTCGGGGCCCCTGTCTGACTACCTTGGCTCTGCCACTGACTATAAAAAAAATAAATTAGAATAAATATCCAATATAGTATATCAATATTATATCAATTAGTTCACTTTGTTATTAAATTATTAAATAACACGTTGCATCTTTTGTGGCTAAATTTAAAATGAAAAATTTTAAAAATAAAACGTTGTCGCATAATTTTTAAAACTAAAAAAAAATATTAAAGATAAAGCAAAACTAAAAAAAGAGGGAAAAAAAGAGTAAATGATACACCTTTTGTAAAAGCTTTGGAAACCTTAAAAATAATATTTTTAAAACATCCATTTTTATAATATTATTTTTTTCTTAAATTTTTCATTTTAAATTATGTTAAATAAGATTTGATGTGTCAATTAACAATTAAATTAACAATTTTAATTATATAAGGACCTAATTAACATAAGCTTGATAATTTGAGGATGTAATTAGAATGATTTAAAGTTTAAGGACAAATTTAGATTAAAGGTCACAATTTGAGGATAGTTAGTGCAATTAAATCTTGTCATAAAAATACGTGCAAGAAAAATAAGGCAAGTAGAAACCATAATTTGAAAAGCATTAGAATTGTTCAAGCAGTTTGGTGCACACACCTACGTTAGCGGGGCATCGCCCAAAAAATGATCAAGTTTGATTCCTCTTGTTTGTACATCTTAAGTATCAATCTTGAGTATGTACACTTCTAAGTAGACTCTCACGAGAACTTGCTCTCAAATGCCTTTCTATTGAAGGCAGGAAATGCTTCTTACAAGAAGAAAGTAGACACGCAATTGCATCAAGAAAAACAATACCTATAAAGTAGATTTGATGCTCTCAAGTATGTATCATTCATGGAAGATTATAGTTCCTTTTTATAGACTCGATTCAGTTGGTTACACTCAACAAGATAATCTACCAATTCTTCAAGATAAAGATTGCAAAATTATAATCCCTTTAATTTAGGAATCTCACTACAAGTAAACTATATTTATCCATAAATGGAAAAATATCATATATCACTAATGAAATGCATATTATAATCTAGTTTCCCATTATAAATAAAATCATTATATTTGTTGCAACTAAATCATGAAATAAGTATAAGTAATAAGGATGATTAGAAGTCAAAAATTTCAACTAAAATTCTATCACTAATAATGTTATGTGTTTTTGCAACATGCTTTATAAAATTTAGCACAACAATATTTTTGCACTAAAAATATTCCTGATCGGCACTTTTGACAAAACCCCACATAATGTATACATAAAATAACAAAGAAAACTAGATAATCACATCAGTTCATTAAATGAGCTCAAATAAGCAAAATCAAATAAACTCTCCTAAAGTGTTACATCATCCAATCATCAAGCAACACAAATGAAAATAGGTTTAGTAGCATAGTAACAGAATAAGATAGTCTTAACAACAATCATCATTAATAAGAAAGGAATAAAAAAACCAAAATTAGTTTAATAGCAGAGTAGCAATTAACCACACTCCCTCTTTTTGTTAAAATGTCCAAAGTGAAAGCTTTTCTTCATCACCAAAAACCTATACAATAATGCAACATAACACTAAATAAAAAGTATAAATGAAGTAATATATACCCAACTACATATACTAGTTATGGAGTATGCCTCGCATTTTAGACAAAACAGTAAGTGATGTCCTAACTAGATAAAGCTTGATGTCACGACGAGCAACAGATATCACGACGAGAAGATAATCTTCATCTTGACGATGTGATCATTCTTTGTCTTGATGGTGCAAGTCACTTCACAACATGTTCCTCAAGTTTGTCGATTTTCTTCTCTCAGTTAAACACTATTTTAGTTTCCCACTTAAACTTTGATTAACCTAGGGAAGCTACAAATTTCATCCTATAAATAGGCCTTAGTTACCTTGGGTTTATATAACAGAAAATATACAAATTGAGAGAATTCTGTGTTTTTTTAGTTTGAAGGGTTTTTTTTATTTTAGGGTTTCAAGTTTTTCCTTTCTTTAATTCTCTCAATATTTGCACTTATTTTATATTAGTGAAATATCCTTTTTCTTGTGGTTTTTTTATCCTCTTTTGAGGAGTTTTTCACGTAAAATTTGTGTGTTTGATCTTTTCAATTTCTTTGTTATTATTCTTGTTCGTTGCATAGACAAGTTTATCTCCAACAAACTGGTATCATAGCTTGGTTCAATTTTCACATTCAACCTGTCTAGAGATGGTAAGAATAAGGTTCAACATTGAGAAGTTCGATAGAATCACAAATTTCAATATGTGGCAAGTTCGGATGAATGTAATACTAGTTCAAAATGGTATGAAAAAGGTCGCTATAGAGAAGAAGCCCACTAATATAGATTAGTTAGAATGGGAAGAGATTGATGAACAAGTTCTATTTTCAATTCAATTATACCTCATAAATAATGTGTTATAGAAGGTTCTGATAGAGCGAGCAACATCCACACTATGGAGGAAACTGAAAGCCTAATATATGACAACATCTCTAGCCAACAGGTTAGTTCTAAAATAATATTTATACACATTTAGAATGACCGAAGGTGAGTCTATTAGGGCTTATATCAGTGAGTTCATTACCCTTCTAAATGACCTAAAGAATCTCGAAGCAGATATTAACGATGAGGAGTAGGCTATGTTGTTGTTATGTTCTTTGCCCTATTTTTACAAAACTTTCAGGGAAACCTTGATTTATGGGAGAGATAATCTCTCCTTTGAGGATATGAAAGGAAATCTACTGAGCAAAGATAAAATCAATAATGAGTTAGACCTAAATAAGAAGTCACACGGGCATGTCTCAGTCCTTGTGGCAAAAGGTAAACAACAATCTAGAAAGTCAGATTGAAGTAGGTCTAAGCCAAGATCAAAATCTAGAAACTGAGACAAACAATCTGGCTATTGCAAGAATATGGGTTACATTAAGGCAAAATGTTACAAACTTCATAATCAAAATAAAAGGGGTGCCAAAAATGACAAGAAAGGTAAGCAAAAAGCTGAAGTTGTTGATGCTAGTGCAGTCAACGGTAAAGGTGATGATTTCATGTTGGTGTTGACGAGTGAAAAGTCCAAGCTTATGTCTGAATGGATTCTAGATTTAAGGTGCTCCTATCACATGTGTCCCAATAAGGATTAGTTCTCTACGTACAATTCAGATGAAGGTGGAGTTGTGTTGATGGGGAATAATTCTCCATGTAAGATAACCAGAATAGGAACAGTAAACATTAGGATGCATGTCGAAATTATTCAGACACTTTCAAATGTCAAGTATGTACTTGATTTAAAGAAAAATCTCATCTCATTAGGAATTTTAGACTCTAATGGTTGTAGGATTATTACCGAGTCAAACGACTTAAAGGTATCTAGTGAAGCTCTCGTTGTGATGAGAAGACAAAAAAAGGGCAGCTTGTACATTCTGCAAGGATCAAAGGTAACTGGTGCAGCTGCAATTATCGAAGAAGAGTCAAAATTGTCACCATGTCGCGATAAGGACCACTATGACATCACAATGATGCGACGTGATTCTTTCTCCATAGATTCCGATTCAACCAAAATTTGACAATGTGACTTGGTCATATAAGCGAGAAAGGTATGATAACATTGTGTAAAATATGTTTTCTAAAAGATACTGAAGTTGGAAAGTTAGGTTTCTATGAATACTGCACTTACAGAAAGCAGACACAAGTAAGTTTTGATTCAATAGTGCACAAAACAAAAGGAACTCTTTACTATATCCATTCTGATTTATGGGGTCCAAGTTGTAACATCTCTAAAGGAGATAATCAATATTTTCTAACTTTTATTTATGACCACTCTAGAAAGGTTTGGGTTTATTTTTTGAAATAGAAGAACGAAGTCTTTGGGATCTTCAACCAGTGGAAAACACTACTAGAAAAACAGGCTGAAAAGTTCATGAAGTAGTTGAGAACAGACAATGGTATCAAATTCTTTTCATCAGAGTTTAATGATTATTGCAAACGGGAAGGAACAGAAAGACATCGAACTGTTTTAGGTACTTCATAACATAATGGAGTTGCTAAAAGGATGAATACAACTTTGCTTGAAAAGGCCCGATGTATGCTTTCTAACGCAAGTTTAGTGAAGTAGTTCTGGCTTAAGCCGTAAACTTGGTAACTTATTTGGTAAACCAATCCCCCCATCGAGCATTGAATGGTAAAGTTCCAGAGGAGATATGGTCAAATAATCCTCCCAATTATTCTAACCTTAGAATTTTTGTTTGTCCTACTTATGTAAAAGTTAGCTACGAAAATCTCGAACCAAGGGCCGTGAAATGTATATTTTGGGATTCTCTACTGATACGAAAGGTTCCAAGTTGTGGTGCCCAGAAACAAACAAAACCATTGTTAGTAGAGATGTTTCGATTAATGAATCTACTATGTTTCATTCAGAAAATGGGTCGCCTTCATTTAAAGACACAACTAACCAGAGTGTCTCAAGCAAGGTGGAGTTTAAGAAAGAAACAGTGGGTGATGTCACGATGAGAGAAAACACAATGTTGCAACATCACAACAAACATGGACGACATCCCAATGAGAAAGTACAAGACGTCGCAATGTCACAGTGAAATTCCTTTATTCATGATCAAAATGCTACTTCGGATCATTTTAGAACTTCATTTGACACAAAAGTACCCTTACCACTCAATTAACAAATTATAAGTTGGCTCATAATAGGAAAAGGTGAGAAATCCAACCATAAAAACATATTGTAAAGGAAACCTACTGGAATATGCTCTAAGTATTGTTGAAAGCATTGATTCAACCGATCCATCATGTTATCCTGAGACAGCTTAGGCCTCAAATTCTAAAAAATGGCTCGTTGCTATGGAAAAAGAGATAGAATCACTTCAAAAGCACGAGACTTGGTGGCTAATAAAATCACCTATTGAAAAAAGGATAGCTTGCTGCAAATAGGTGTTTTAGAAAAAGGAAGGTTCGAGTTCTAGTGACACTAGGTACAAGGTAAAATTGGTGACAAAGGGCTACAATCAAGTGGATGGAGTTTATTTTCATGATGTTTTCTCTCTAGTCATAAAACATACATCTATTCAAGCACTTTTGGCCTTTGTTGCATCAAATAATCTTGAGTTAGAGTAGTTAGATGTAAAGACTACTTTCCTTCATAGTGACCTTGAGGAAGACATCTACATGTAGCACCTAGAAGGCTTCAGAACTAAAGGTAAGGAAGATCATGTTTGCCTTCTACAAAAATCTTTGTATGGTCTGGAGTAGTCTCCCCAAAAGTGGTACAAAAAGTTTTAGTTCTTCATGTTGAATATTGGCTTTGGACGAAGTAAGTATGGTAGTTGTGTTTATTCAACATTGAGATGAAAATTTGTTCATATATTTACTGCTTTATGTTGATGATATGTTGATAGTAACTAATGATTTGTTAGAAATTGAACAAATTAATTTCACACCTCAAAAATAGAAGATCCAAAAAGGTGAGTAAGGTATGTATGTAAACTGATTTGGCACTATGGTAGTATAATTTGCCACCCTATCGGCTTGATGGCAAGTCAGAGTATTGGCGCATACTAGTGTTAAAGTATCCACTTGTTAGCGGTATCTAAGGATTTAATTACATGGTATCTTCAAGCAAAGAAAGATTATGCCCAAGGAAGAGTATGCCCAGAGTATTGGATGGGCATAAAGAGCCTATCAAGTGTATGATAAAATTGTAGGAGATTTGATTATCTTTTAAGACCACGCTGTATGTGATTCACCACCATGGTATAGTACGATTGGTTTACACGAGCACTGTTCTAGTTGGTTTTTGTAACGAGATTAGTTGAGAGTCAATTGGATTTATTAAACCCTCTTCGTGACTGGTCAAATAGTAACGAATATCTTCACCAAATTCTCTTTACCTTTCTCTAGATTTTTTTTGGGAAATTAGGAAGTGTCACACCCCAAGTCTAACGGATCTGAGGTTAAGGCGTATAGTAGTGAAATTATTTGTTTGGCAAAGTGTAAGCCACCCATGTACTTCTTTTGGGTGAATATGTGTGTGCGTATAGTAACCGCCATGTAAGTAGGTGAAAATCTTATTTCAGGTTACTCTGTTAGTTAAAGAAAAAAAAAGAATGTGTAAGCAAAAAGGGAATTATAATATGAGTTACTGTAAAATGTATAGTACACCTTGTCTGTCTAAGTACTGTGCTAGTTAGGTTGTAAAGTAACCTGGTTGGGAACCAACTGGATTGATTGGTCTAACATGTATTACGCAAGACTTTCATTTATGTTTCTCTCGAAATCTATAGGCCATTAAAAAGGAGAAATTCTGAATTAAATGACACTTGTTAAGTTCCACTAAGTGGGAATGAGTTATATATATGTGTGTGTGTAAAGGTTCTAAAAGAGGTTCTTTTTCCTTGAATACTACTATCTAATTCTTTTCTTTAAATCTAATTGTATCTCTTCCTTATTAAGATGGAAGCTAAGGTTCTTGGCTTAATTAGTGGTCATTTCGTCTCCTGGTAAGTAATTCAAATCTTCATGTTAAGTTTTGAAAAAGTAAGTCTGTAAGAGGTATATGAATAGTAAGTTGTCAGTACAAGACCTTACATGGGGGTTATCTATGATTGATATGTTAGTAATTTGTATATATGAGGGTTTTGATAGTGAATCTATGTTCTTTAGGCAGTTGTAGCTGTTGGTTCATAAAGGCTTTTGAGTTTGGAGCTTTAAGCTACAGTAGGTGAGTACCAGGTGAGTCTTTGTTCTGACTCATGCATGTAATTGTTCAAGTAAATACATATATATAATGATAAAACCTCAAATAATGGGTAAGTTTGTGAAGTATAGTAAAGATGTTATATGTGTACAATAAAGTTATGTATGAAGTACTGTATGAATAAAAAGTGATTGGTAACTAGGGAGATAAGGTCTAATATAAGAAATGTGCAAGTCGATCAGGTATGTGTGAACAAATCTGGGTAAATTCTAGATAAAATGTCCCTTATGATGCCTCTAGTAGGGCAGGTATATTGCTAACCAGACTAGTGGATCATGATACGAAAATAAGTGTAAAACCATGTGGTTAAGACCCATGACAATGTATGTGTAACACCCCACACCCGTGCCCCACGCCGGATCAGAATATGAGGCATTACCTGACTTAAGCATATAAATGTTTTCATAACACCAAAACATGGTCAAATTAAAACTTTCTCAATTTTATTTATGAACTCCTTAATAAAAGCCTACTGAGCCCAAAACATCCATTGGAACCTATTCGGAAACAATCCGAGTCCTTTAAAGGACTCTGAAAATAACTCTTAACATAGGCGCACACGCCTGTGTGGGAAGGGCAACACGCCCGTGTGACATTTCAACATGGTCGTTCTATTGGCCCATGTGGCTCACACACTTAAGCAATACAAGGACACGCCCGTGTCCTATACCCATGTAGAATTAATTCTACATGCACACCTACAGGGGTTTTCACACGGCCTGGAACACGCTAGTGTTTCTGGCCCGTGTCCTTTACACGGCCGTGACACGCCCGTGACCTAACCCGTGTACAAAAACCTGGACATTCTGTTTCTGACGTCAGCAATCCTTAAGGGCCACACGGCTAAGGCACACGCCCGTGTGCTAGGCCATGCCCACGGATGAGACCCACGGCCGTGTCTCTGCCCGTGTGTTTACTACCATGCATACTGACTTACAATTCTTATGTATAGGGGACACACGACCATATCACACACCCATGTGGTGGACTGTGTGTCATACACGGCTTAGACACATGCCGGTGTGCCTACTCATGTGGACAAAATAAGGCTATTTACCAAGCCTTTTCGTCACCCTTACTTATGTAACCTTCACAAAAATCACTCTACACTAACATAAGGGCATGTCACATAACCAAAATAACCACAATGGACAACATTTCATTTATGCAATTTACTTATCCATGAAAACATCATTTTCTATTTATAAATCAAAATGAATATTGACCATCATCCATGGCCTTATACAAAATGAGTATCATATTCACCATATGAGCCAACACATTATGGCTAACTAACAAAACACTAAACAAAGACTCAAGTCCCTATACATGCTAGAAAACAAAACGTTGAAACTAGCTATATCAAGGTCTTGAATGATAGTGTGATCGAAGCTTTTGATATCACTGGATCCCCGATGCTAACTAGGCAGCACTAAAAGGAAAGAAAAGAAAGGAGGGTAAGCGTGGGAGCTTAGTAAGTACATATATGCAAATAAAGTGTAATTATAAGAAAGTCATATTCACCCAACGGTAGCTTGTCATGCTTGTCATACTTCAATAACACATTATTTACATAGGTACTTACCTCGATAAAAATGATGAAGACAAGCTTAATCCTCGTAAACTTTGTTCTTACCCCAATCAAGACCCGAATCATGTTTCTCTTGATCTAAATTAATAAAATTCATTTATTTCATCAGTATATCAATTTAGACGCCTGAAATTTCATAATTGGGCAAAATGACTATTTTGCCCCTAGACTTTCACAAAATGACTATTTTACCCCTATACTTGAAAATCGATTTTTATTGAATTTCTTCATATTATAAGCCTAGCCGAACCTTTTTTACTCTTATAGTAATCCAAAATTTCCAATATTTCAAACATTTATCATCTATTTTACAACTCATGCAAAATAACCCCTATTAGGGTTTTCATGAGAAATCCCTTCACAAAAGTTATTTATTACTCACCAAAGGATCATATTCTTCCATTAAAATTCAGAAAACAACCTAAAAAATCTCATGGAAAAACCCTAGACTCTTGTTCATTTTGCAAAATAGTCCCCTCATTAGAAAACTCATGACATAAGGTTCTCAAAAATGTAAAAATCTTCAAGAAATCTCGTTAGAATCACTTACTTGTGAAGGCTTAAAGTTGCTAAAATTTTTCAAGCTTCCATGGCCATTTCTTGGGAGAAAATCAGTGGGAAAGGAGATAGCAAAAACAAAAAAAAGATGATAGCATTTTTCTCTTAGGTTTTATTTTATTCAAATTAGATCACCTAACTTTGACTTTTCTATTTTCTTTGTCTCATGGCCAGCCAAGCCTATATCTAAAGGGTCTATTTGCCTTTTAGAGACCCTTCAATTTAAGTTTCATTTCACAATTAAGCTCACAAATGCTAAAATTACTTCACCAAATTTTTCATGCATTGATATAAACATGCTATAATCCTAAAATAATAATAAAATACTTTCTCTAATCTCAGATTAGTGGTCTTGAAACACTGTTCCAACTAGGCCCAAAATTGGGTTGTTACAGTATGATATAAAAACACTCATGGTGTAGCCTCTAGTATGATAACGACATGAGAATATGTAAGTCCATGTGGCTGAGACCCATGGCAAGATATGACTGTATGAATGTTCATGGTGAAACCTTTAATAATATACAATCGAACTGGCTAATCATGACATGAATTTATGTATAAGTCCATGAGGGAGAAACCATAACACCTTTTGTGAAAGTCAGTGTAACACCCTTGACCCAACTCTATCTATAGGATCCGATTCTCGGGTATGTCCTTCTTACATATGTAACTTGAAAATTTCTTTTTTTCTTTTATTCATTGATGTAAATGTCTATCTATGGGTGTAATAGAATCTCTTATGGCATACATTGTATGGTTACATTTACATTTCTCCTATGTACAAATTACTATCTATGGTTACTACAGAGTTAAATACAACTTATGGTTATTATTTTGACTCAACAAAGTTTTAGACTTTCCTACTTTACTTCTTAGTCTATTGGGTATACTTTGGGATACTACTTAATAAACTTCAGCATAGACACAGACATGCCATTTGACTTCCTTTGTATGTATAACAACCCAACGCACTGCTCCCTTAACGTAGCTTTAGCATCGTCTCTCAATAGATATTCCTTTACAGACTTGAAAATAGAAAAAACTTTTGTTAGTTCATAAGAACTTAGTGAGCTAAACCTTAGATACATTTTTCACTCATTCTACGTTGCATATGTTATTTTGCACATCCTTAGGGTATTTCTTGACCTTCCTACCTTTTTGGTGTGTACAATACTGAGGCTATCATCTTTCTTTCTTCAAGACAACTTTCCCCTCTCTTGAGCGTACTATACTTAACATCTCTTTACCTTTTATGTCCTTTCTTAAATCTTACCTTATTATCAGATTTAATATCTTCTTCCATACTTACTGGTCTTATCATTTCCTTCGGGTGGGGTAGACTACGCTCAATACTTAACTTAGAATTCACCCAGTTCATCTTTGCTTCAAAGTACCTTCTATACTTATCTTTAGTACATGTCCTTGCCTCACCATATACCCTGGCCCACACTACCCTTACTATTTAGTCCTTATGACCATACAAAGTTCGCCATCTACTTACATACAAAGCTTTCAGAGAGCAAGTCGTGCCATTCTTTCCTTATTTTTTGCATGTTCTTCATTCAATTTTTTGCCGTGATTGTGTTCCTTCCTTTGAATAGCCAGAAAGACTTCTCTTTGTGTTTGCCACAAGGGCTATCCTTTAAATTTAGTAATTTCCACAAAAGCTTTCACTTCAGAGTATTGCCACAAAAGCATTCAATTAACATAGGTAGACATAAAGGCATTCCTTTAGCAGAGATAGCCACAAAGGCATTCCTTTAACAGAGATAGCCTCAAAGGCTATAACAACCCTGACCTGTATCTGACGCCAGAACAGGGTATGAGGCATTATCGGACTAAAACATAAAGAACCACATAAAGCCAATGCCATAAAATTTTGTTCAACTTAAAAACTTTTCAATTTCATGCAAATTGTCCCTTATAAGGGCGTACAAGGCCCAAAACATACATTGGGAGTGGTTTGGGACTAAACCGAGAACTTTCGGAACCTTTTTGACACTTAGAAAATTTTCTTGCTTTGGAGAGTCACACGCCCATGTAGGTAGGCCATGTAGTCACACACACCCGTGTGGCTTGGGACACGCCCGTGTCCTCAGCTCATGTAACTCTCTGACTATGGTGTCATCTATCAAATAAGGTCACACATCCAAGTCACATGCACGTGTGCTTAGCCTGGGGTGAACTAAATTCTCAAAATTAAGTGCAGACTTCACACGGCCATGGCACACACCCATGTCCTGAGGCCTTGTCCTCTACACAGTTGAGACACGCAGCCATGTCTCTGCTCGTATGTTTACTACCATGCATACTGACTTGTAAAACTAGGGTGAAAAGGACACACAGCCGAACCACACACCCATGGGCCAGATCATGTGTCACACACGGCCTAGACACATGCCCGTATGTCTACCCGTGTGGACAACTTGAGGCTATTTTCCAAGCCATTTGTCACCCTTAAATGCTCATTCACTCATTCATCTTTGATGGCATGCAACATGGTATATTTAATCACTCAAATACTCCTAACATGATTAATCCATGTCTTTGTAATGTCAACATATCTCTTACCCAAATCATCATGCTTTCATAAGGAATTCCACACCAATTTCATATTCATTCGTCACGCTAAACCTACTTTCAATTTACTCAATTATATCATAGTTTTGGTCATACTTATTAGACATGATTAATTCATTCAGCACATGTGCCATTCATCACACATCTCATCCACAAACAATCACATCAAGCATAATACATTGCATGCATGCATAATTGATTAGGGTTACAGCCCAAATGATCACTATAAACCATATCACATGGCCATATACAAAATGAATCAAATATTACCATGAACCAATACATTTGGCTAAACCAATATGACATATAGCAAAAATACCAAGCCTCTATACATGCCATACTCAAAATATTGAGACTAACTATACCCAAATGTCCAGTTGATAGTGTGATCGAGCCTCCGACGTCTTTCGATCCCTGAGCTAGCTTGGCAATACTATAAGAAAATAAGAAAGAGAGGGGAGTAAGCATAAAGCTTAGTAAGTTCACATGCAAATAAATAGCAACATAATCATATGTATAAATACCATTGACTTAACATAGTTTACTTATGTGTTATCGTAACTCCATAGGTATAGCTTAATTTGTAGACATAACTTACACAATTTCAATCTTACCAAAAGTTCATCACATATTGAGTTCATTCGTATGAGTTTATCGTACATACCTGTACCAACTCGTAACATATTGTCATGTATCCACGTCGTTGACTTACTTATCGAATAACTCACAAGTTTACCCGTTGAACACTCGGAATACTATCGGATACATGGAAAACTTGCACATAGTACTTCAAACGTAGCCACATGCTACCTCTCATCATAATCACACATTGCTCGATCTCGAGCTAATCACGGGCCTGCTCACACAAGCTGACAGTCAGGATGTAACTACTCAGGCTGCTCACAAAAGCTGATAGGTACCCGCAACACATGCTGGGCTACCCAGCTACCGGTAGAACGTACAAGACTAGCACCTAGATTTACATAGTCAATATACACATAATCTCATGATCTCATAATCACATAGTTCCTAGTGACATGTCACATTGTATCCTAAATTATTCCTAAGGTTCAAACGGGATTTTTCTCGATATCACATAGTCGTCGAGCTCGTTCACAATGTCATGCTCATAGGCTATAACATCGTTCATACACTTGTCATAATAATTAATCATAGAGGCTCATACATTAATAAGATATTAAAACATGATATATAATTGCATTATTTACACATGAACTTACCTCGGTACAAAATATGGACAATTAATTCAATTTAGTCCAAAATCTTGTTCTTTCCCCGGTTTAGGTCTGGACTCCGTTTTTCTTGATCTATAATAGAAATTTTAGCTCATTCAATCATCACATTGTTCAAAATAGTCCATAAATCATACTTTGGAAAAATTACACTTTTACCCTTAAACTTTCACATAATTACAACTTAGCCCCTAGGATCGTAAAATGAAATGTGTTCATTTTCTTTGATACCTAGGCCTAGCTGAACTTATATCGTACTTATATGGCCCACATTTTCTTTCAAATCAGATTTTTTACCACTCATTTCACAACTTTTAGAAAAAGGTCCTTTTTAGGTGTTTTCATGAAAAACCACTTAGTAAAAGGTGTTTATCGTGCATCAAACTTTCATATTTGTAACACCCCTTACCCGTGTCCAATGCCGGGATAGGATACAAGGCATTACCAGACTTGAGCATACACTACTATGGAAAACCGGGCCATAAAATTTTGTTCAAATTTAAAATTTATTCAAGAACATGCATATCGTCCCTTATATGGGCCTATAGGCCCAAAACATACATCGGGGGCGATTCAGGACTAAACTGTGAATTTTAGAAAATTTTTCTTAAAACAGGGTCATACGCCCGTGTGGACACAAGGACATGCCCATGTCCCTTGACACGCCTGTGTCCCCAGGTCGTGTAACTCTCTATTTATGACGTCATCATAAATTTAATATCACGCGATCAAGTTACACGCCCGTGTGCTAGGCCATGTGGCGAATTTAATTTTCACATTTAAGGTGCAGACTTCACATGGCCTGGGCACATGCCCATGTCCTAAGGCCATATTCTCCACACAGCTTAGACACACGGCCGTGTCTCTGCCTGTGTGTTTACTACCATGCATACTGACTTGTAAAACTAGGGTGCAGGGGACATACGACCGGACTACACGCCCATGGGGCTATCCGTGTGTCACACACGGCCTAGACACATGCCTGTGTGTCTACCTGTATGGACAAATTTAAGGCTATTTTCCATGCCCTCTTGTCACCCTTGACAACCCCAAGACACACTCATATGCCAATGGTGGTTAACATGGCATAAAAGGGTTGCTTAGACATCCATAGCTTAAACTCATTCATAATAAATTCATATAAAGTTTACCTAATTGGGACTCCTTGATTTGTTAAGTTCATTCAATTCATTTCTTTACGTTTATTAAAATAGTGACCATACCAATTGGCATTATTTATCCATCAAACATAAATTCAACATTTTATCAACCATTTGGCAACACCACAAAAGTAATAACACATCTCATGCATGTAACAATATTTAGGGATTTCAACCCAATAATCAATATAAGCCATATTTCATGGCCATATACAAAATGGAATAATATACCAAAAGGAGCCATCACTTTGGCTAACAAATATGACACATATAACAAAATACTAAGTCTTTTATACATGCCATACTTAAATATAGTAAACTAATTATACCCCAAATGATTTGTCGATAGTGTGACTTAAGCTCCAACGTCCACGATCCCCGAGCTATCTTAACAATGCTAAAAGAAAAAGGAAAGAATATAAGAGTAAGCATAGGGCTTAGTAAGTTGCATGTAAATAAATAACCACATAAGTCAAGATATTCATGGATTAAACATATTGTCAATAATCACCACAGTATCATCCTACACACATAAACGTAGTCAAATTGACATTAAATGTCATTAAACATCAAGCTTATCTTACTCCTTTCTACTCATGCTAAATTTCCCATCATGAATCGAGTTCAATACTTTTAAGGTTTACGTACATACATATACCGTACATTCTTACTCATATCACTCCACTTCTTAACCCAACATCTTGAATGGCCTGTTGAACCATCGGAATATTAAAGGACACTCGAGATTATCATACACCAATTAAAGTACCAATGCCATGTCCCTGACTTGGTCTTACATAAATCTACATATCATCACCGATGCCATGTCTTAGACATAGTCTTACAGTGGCACACATATCATCGCCGATGCCATGTACTAGACATGGTCTTACACAGGCACATATATTCATCACCGATGCCATGTAACATCCTGATTTTTGGGCCTAGTCGGAACAGTGGTTTTGGGACCACAAAGTCAACATAAGAAAATTTATTTTTATTGTATTTTTATGGTCCACGATTTCACGGAATGAATTCGTGAAATTTTCATTTAAAAATTTTGACGTTTGGGCACTTAATTTGGTCAAAAGGACTAAATCATAAAAAAGTTCAAAATGTGAGTTTTAGATGTTAAAGGTGTCAAATTGCTATAGACTTTAAATTAGAGGTTTTTATATAGTAATTGGACCATTGGACATTTTTTGGACAAAAATGGGCATGAGATAGGGGAAATGAACAATTGTTAAGTTAGGGGCATTTAGGTAATCTAGTAAATAAATGAATTAAAAGCCCAAAATAGCCAAAATTGGCCTCCATCTTCTTGCTCCAGCCAAAACCCCCATGGAAGCCATGGCTAGGGTTTTGTTCAAACTTCCAAGCTCAATAGTGAGTGATCCCTAGCCCTGTTTTCAAAGTCCTTTACATTTTTGAAGTTCCCATTACTCGATTTACCTATTTCTACCATTATTTTAAGCTAGGGCTCATGTCTAAAAATTCACCCATGAATCAAATGCATGTGTTTTGATGTCTAATGGTAGAAAATGAATTTTGGGTGTTAGATAAACATCTTTTGTTAAGTAATTTTCGATGAAAACGTCCAAAAGGACCGTTTTGATAAAGTTATAAAATGTGCAGTAAGAGTGTATTTTAATGGAAATTTTGAGATGTTATAGTTATGAAAATGGTTCAGCTAGGCTTGGGTAACAAAGAAATTAAGTGCATTTCATTTTACGAGCCTATGGGCAAAAGTGTAATTATGACAAAGTTTAGGGACAAAAATGTAATTTTGCTAAAATATGATATTTGGACGACATTGAATAATGTGACTAATAATTAGACTAAATGTGACACTGTAGATCAAGGAAATTGAGGTTCGGACCTAGAATGGGGGAAAAACGAGGAATCAATGGTTAGGTCCCTTTTTGATAACCTTGGTGTCGAGGTAAGTTCATGTGTAAATGATACTACCTTATGTTACGTATTTTATATTTTGATATTGTATGAATTGTATATTTGTTACCATGAAATTTATCAATGATGATTATAACGATGAATGAGAAATCCCAAATGAATCTCAGATATGAATAGGGTACAAATGTCAAAACAATAAGGTTATTAAGATTCCGTATAAGACCATATACGGGATATGACCTCGGTATGTGATTTCGTATAAGACCATGTCAGGGACATGGCGTCAGTATGATATTTCATGTAAGACCATATCTGGGATTTGGCATTGAAACGATACTATATGTATGAGATTTCCAAGTAACCCTTGGTATTCTGAATGATCCAACGGGTACGTTCAAAACGAGAAGGTATGTGACCGTATTACGAGTGGTACAAGTATGTACATATAACTCATGTGAAGTGAATTTGGTTTATGATGCATTATTGGTAAGGATACGAATGAGTAAGATATGTATTTATACCATGATGGTTGGAATAATTGGTAAAAGTGTTATTGACTTAGTTATCATTATTTTATACTAAAACAGTTTTGGACAGCAATAGCAGTCCGACTTTGAAAATGCACCAAAAATAATAAAAATTGAGTTAGAGGTTGAATAAAATATGGAATTAAAGATTATTGATCCTAGTTTCACATAGAAGAAACAATATAAGAAAAAGAATATCAGATTATGAGATATTTAAATTTTCGTGAGAAAGAGTCAGAATGTTTTTGGCATCCCCTGTTCTAATTTTGGAAAATCATAAAAAATTGTACAAAAATAATTATGGGTTATAATTTATATTATTAGATTATTTAATGAGTCTATTTTCAAAAGAAACAAATGATAACATCATTTTAATCTCATATGAGAAGATAATTATTTTTTAGCAAAGAGAGGTTAGAACTGTCAAATAGCTAAAAAAGGGTAATTTTGAAGAATAAACTGTACTAATTGGCTAAACTAAAAATTCTGAAAATTTTATGGTAGGAAGATATGTGAGTATAGTTTTAGAGAAAGTTAATGGATCTTAAATTGCAGCTCCATAGCTCCAGATATAAATAATTTAGTGTCTATGAATCGAGTAGACAACTTGACTGGAATTTGATCAAATAGTGGAATAATATGCAATTATAATTGTGATACCTTGAGAGCATGTTGTAAGAATTTGGTAAAAGAATATTAATAAAATTTCTTATTATTTTCATATGAAATTACTAAGGTTTATAGCTTACTTCCCTCCCTTTCCCATCTTTTATAGGTTAATTTTTGCTAGCTCGGGTTGGAGATTGTCGGAGATGTCATCATACTATCAAGTTATTACATTGGGTAAAAACGGATGCAACCCTCTTAAGTTATGGCATGTATAGGGACTAATTCACTTTGTGAATATGTCTTTATAAGTTATCCAAATGTATTGACTTGTAATAGTTAATAGATTTATGTTGTGGGTAGCCATGCAAATTTGCTTATATGGCTTAAATGGTCGTAAATCAAATTTTGTATACATGTATGTGCCAATGCTTTAAAGACGTGAATTTTGTTATAGGGCATGAATTCTTGAAGATTTAAATTATATTTGTTGGCATGTTGATAATCATGATATAAATGGATAAATTGGAGGTAAACCAATTATATATATTATATGTGTTTTGGTAAGTTTGGACTTGAATAAGAGAAATGTCATGTGCATGCATGTGTTGTTGTGAGGATACCATGCATGTGTTTTGGTAAGTTTGGACTTGAATAAGAGAAATGTCATGTGCATGCAAATGGCTTGGAAAATAGTCTTGTATTTGTCCACGCGGGTAGACACACGGGCATTTGTCTAAGCAGTGTGTGACACACGGCCTGCCCCCATGGGTGTGTAGTCCGGCCATGTGTCCCCTGCATCTTGTACTTTAACTTCGAATTGGACACAACCGTGTCTCAGCCGTGTGAGGGACATGCCCTTGGGACATGGATGTGTGCTTTGGCCATGTGCCCCTAATTTGGTGATGACGTCATAAACAGAGAGTTACACGGGCTGAGGACACGGGCATGTCCCAAGCCACACGGGCATGTGTGACCACATGGCCTACCCGCACGAGCGTGTGACCCTATTTCATGATGAAATTTTCTAAGTTTTCTGAAAGTTTTTAAAGTTTTCGGTTTAGTCCTGAATCATCTTTGATGCCTGTATAGGGCCTCGTAAGCCCGTTTAAGGGACGTTATACATATGTATGAATGTTTCTAATTTGGACAAAATTTTGTGGTTGATTTTATGTGATTATGTATGTTTAAGTCTAGTAATGCCTCATATGTTGTCCTGACCTCGGACACGGGTAAGGGGTGTTACATGCCACGTCCCAGACATGGTATTACACAGGCACATATATCATTGTTGATGCCATGTCCCAAACATGGTATTGCATAGACACATTTATCATCACCGATGCCATGTCCCAGATATGGTCTTACACAGGCACATATATCATCGTCGATGCCATGTCCCAGACATGGTCTTACATAGACACATTTAGCATGGTGTCACGACATCCAAGTCCTATGTATTCCTTTGGGTCACCCAGGCTTCTGAGACACGAGGCTATCACTAAACTTCCATTGGATCATCACAAGTCAATTTTATTAAAGCATACATACATGTATCATATAATGTCAAATATTAAATACGTAATATTGGAGTCGTTGAATTACTTACACACAACTTACCTCGGTGCAAAATATGACAATTTTGCGATTTAGTCCACAACCTTGCCTTTTCCTCGGTCAAGGTCTATCCCTCGTCCCTCTTGATCTATAACAACACATTTATCTTATTTAATACACACATTATTCATTTCAGTCCAAAAATCATGATATGGAAAAATTACAATTTTGCCTTTAAAATTTTACAAAATTACAAAATTGCTGCTAGGCTTGTAAAATGAAAAGTACCCATTTTTCTCATTATTCAAGCCTAGCCGAACCATTTTCCCTCTTATAGCAACCCACATTTTTCATTATTCACACATTTACACATAGTTTCTACAACTTTTACAATTAGGTCCTTTTTATCAATTTCACCAAAAACCACCTAGTAAAAGTTGTTTATCATACCTCAAACCTCTATATTCTTCCATTAGACATCAAAGCACAAGCATGTCATTCATGGGTATGTTTTTGAGCTTGAACCCTAGCTTAAATTAAAGGTAGAAATAGCGAAATTGAGCTACGAGGATTTCAAAAATATAAAGAACATTAAAAATGGGCTAGAATGCACTAACTTTGAGCTTGAAAGATGAAGGAAACCCTAGCTATGGCTTCTTGTGAAATTCGAATAAGGAGGATGAAGATGGACACAAATTTTAACTATTTTCCCTTTTAATTCTTTTATTAACCAATGGACCAAAATGCCCTTCCATTAAAACTTTGATATATTATCCCTCCTATGTCCATTTTTGTCCATAATGACATATAACGGTCTAATTGCCAAATAAGGACTTCAATTTTCAAATCTCATCACAATTAAGCCCTTAAATCAACTAGAACAGATGTTTTTCACTTATTGCAATTTAGTCCTAATGATTCAATTGGACACCTTATCAGTAAAATTTCTCATCGATATTTTCACACAGTAGACCTTAAAACTTTATCGATATAAATAGTTCTACCTCAAATTTGCGGTTTCATAACCACCATTCCGACTAGGTCCCAATTCGGGATGTTACAATATTCCTCCAGTAAACATCAAAATACAAACATGTCACATATGGGTCAAATTTCATACATGAAACCTAGCTCAAAATATGACCAAAAATGAATAGATCATGTTTCAAGGGCTTCAAAAATGTAAAGAACATAAAAAACGGGGCTAGGATTGACTTACTTTCAAGCTTGAAAAGTTGAGAAACCCTATCTATGGGGAGCTTGAGAATTTCAACTATGGCATGGAGAAGATTAGTAAATTTTGCTTGATTTTTCCCTTTTTATTGTTTAATTAACCAAATAACTAAAATGCCTTTTTTAATAAACTTTCAAATTTTATCCATGCATGCCTATTTTTGTCCATAAAAATAGAAATTGGGCAATTTGATATTTAAGGACCTCTAATTAATAATCCAAAGCTATTTCATACTAAAAGCTTCTAGAACATGTATTTTGCAACTTATTCAATTTAGTCCCTAAAGTCAAATTGGACACCTTAGGCATGGAATTTCTTCATGAAAATTTCACACAAACATGAAATCATATCATGGACCACCAAATAATCATAAAATAATTATTTCTATTTCAAATTTGTGGTCTCAAAACCACTGTTCTGACTAGACCCTAATTTGAGATGTTACAATTCTCCCCTTTAGGAATTTTCGTCCTCGAAATCTTACCGGTGAAAAGATTTGGGTATTGGTTTCTCATGTTTTCCTCGGTCTCCCATGTAGCCTCTTCAACCCCATGTCTTTTCCATAAAACTTTCACAAGGGCAATACTTTTGTTTCTCAATTGTTTGACTTCTTAGGCCGAAATCTTAATCGACTCTTCGCCATAAGTCATATCTGGTCAGATCTCGATCTCTATCGGTAAAATCACATGCGAAGGATTAGATTAGTATCGGCGCAACATTGACACATGAAATACATCATGAATCTTTTCCAATTCGAATGGTAAGGCTAACGATAGGCAACTAGCCCTACTCTCTCGGTAATCTCATACGGTCCAATAAAGCGTGGACTTAACTTGTCTTTCCTACAAAATCTCAAAACTTTTTTCCATGGAGACACTTTCAAAAATACTTTATCACTGACCTAAAACTCAATCTCTTTCTATTTCAAATCCGGGTATGATTTCTATCTATCCGAAGCGGCTTTTAGGCAATCTCAAATCACTTTTACCTTTTACTCGATTTCTTTAATCAAATCAACTCCATGAATATGATTCTCTTTGAGTTTGGTCCAATACAAAGGCATTCGGCACTTACGCCCATACAATTCCTCATAAGGCACCATTTTCAAACTCGACTGAAAACTGTTATTGTAGGCAAATTCCACCAACAGTAGATATTTTTTCCAATTTCCTTGGAACTCAAGAACACAATACCGCAACATGTCTTTTAGAATTTGAATTACTCATTCTGTAACACCACTTACCCGTATCCGAAGTCGGGATAGGGTTCGAGGCGTTACCGGACTTAAACATTCACAAACATGCAAAATCGAGCCATAAAATTTCATCCAAATTAAAACTTTTCAAACACATGTAAATCGTCCCTTATACAGGCCTTCGAGGCCTAAAACATACATCGGGGTGGTTCGGGACTAAACCGAGAACTTTAGAAATCTCTGGGAAAACTTAAAGAAATTTTCATGAAATAGGGTCACAGGCCCGTGTAGACATAGGGACACACTCGTGTGTCTTCAACACGCCCGTGTCCTCAGGCCATGTAACTCTCTATTTATGACGTCAGCAAAACAAATTGATTCACACAGCCAAGCCATACGCCCGTGTACTAGGCCGAGTCCTCCACACGGTTGAGACACATGGCCGTGTCTTTGCCTGTGTAGCCAACACTTAGGCTAATTTCCAAGCCTTATGTTGTCCTTAATCCTCTCCTATACTTATACACATTATAGACACACATTATAACATCAATTTAATGGTTAATCATCCTTTAAAAAAATTCCGTTAAAGCATTTACATGTTGTCATACATGTGTTTATTACCTATACTCATGTTACACCAAGTTAGACATTCCAATTCACATTATACAGTTGTCCATATTCAATCATTATCAACTTACTACCATGTTACACATTCATTCCATGGCCATGACCACATCGAATGGTCTTAAAGCATTCATCATGTACATGTGTTATACTAATCATTCATAACAACCAATTATAAACACATCACAAACATTAACACATAGCAAGAATAATAAGGCTTACAAGCCATAACCATTTAGGCCACATCTCATGGCCATATACAATAAATCAATATAAGCCTATACATTTGGCTAATAATCTGATTTAGTCCATAATCTCATTCTTTTCCAATCTCATGAACTTACCTTGGGTTCGAGTACGACTATAAATTCTGATTTAGTCCATAATCTCATTCTTTTCCAATCTATGCCCAAATCTCATTTTCCTTGATCTATAATACCACATTTAGCTTACTAATTAGTCACATTATTCATATGGATCCAAAAATCATGCTTTTACAAATTTTTATTTTGACCCCTAAACTTTTACATATTTGCACTTTGGCCCCTAGGCTCGTAAAATGATTTTTATTAAATTTCCTTGCATTTGAAGCCTAGCTAAATCATTTTCATAACTGTAGCAGCCTCTAATTTCCACTAAATCACACTTTTATGACAAATTTTGTAACTTTTACAAAAATAGTCCTTTTTGACAATTTCACTGAAAATCACTTAGTAGAAGTCGTTTATTACACACCGAGCATTCATACCATTAGACATCAAAACATATGCATGTCATCCATGGGAAAATTTTTAAACACAAACCCTAGCTCAAAATATGGGTAGAAATGAGTAGATCTTGTTACGAGGATTTCCAAAACGTAAAAATCATTAAAAACGGGGCTAGAAGGACTTACAATGGAGCTGGAAAGCTTGAAAAACACTAGCTATGTATTATCCATGCAAGTTTCGGCCATGGGTTAGAAGATGGACAAAAATTGACTTTTAATTTTGTTTTTAATTCATTTTAATTACTAGATTACCAAAATGCCCCTAACTTAAAAATATTCTATTTCACCCATTTCATGTCCATTTTTGTCCAAAAAATTATCCAATGGTCTAATTACGATTTAAGGGTCTCCAATTTAAAATCTCATAACAATTAGACACCTCTAACATGTAGAACTCAACTTTTGCACTTTTTACAATTTAGTCCTTTTGACCAAATTGAGTGCCCAAACGTCAAAATTTTCGAATGAAATTTTCACAAAATCATCTCGTGAAATTGTAGACCATAAAAATATAATAAAAACAAATTTTATTGTGTCAGATTTGTGGTCCCGAAACCACTGTTCCGACTAGGCCCTAATTCGGGTTGTTACACGTTCAGACTAACCGTCCGTATGCAGATGGAAAGCGGTACTAAAATTCAACTTTGTACCTAAAGCTTCCTGCAACTTCTTCCAAAATCGCAAAGTGAACCTGGGATCTCTATTCGATATAATCGATAAAGGCACTCTATGCAACCTCACTATTTCAGAAATATACAACTCGGCTAACTTGTCAAGTGAATAGTCAATACGTATCGGTATAAAATGAGTTGACTTTGCCAATCGATCAACAACAACTTATATAGCATCTTTCTTTCTCGACGTTAAAGGCAAACCTGTCATGAAATCCATAGTAATGCGGTCCCATTTTCATTCGGGAACCATCACAGGCTGAAGTAAGCCTGAAGGTACTTGGTGTTCAGCCTTCACTTGTTGAGAAATCAGACATTTTGAAACGAACTCAGAAATATCTCTTTTCATACTTGGCCACCAATACAATTTCTTCAAATCATTGTACATTTTCATACTACCCGACGCATAGACAAACGACCACTATGGGCCTCAAGCAAAATCTTTTGAATCAACTCGGTATCCTTAGGAATACATATCCTATCTTGGAATATCAAGCAACCATCGAGACTAAAACGAAAGTCTAATTCCTTACTCGATTCACATTGGACTCTTTTGGCTTGCAAACCACTGTCACTTTGATGAGCTTCATAAATCTCTTGAAGAAACATTGGTCTAGCTCTTAGCTCAGCTAGAATAGATCCATCATCTAACAAGGCCAACTGACTATTCATAGCCCTCAATGCAAAAAAGGATTTCCTACTCAAGGCATCGGCGACCATGTTTGCCTTTGCCGGGTGATAATCAATCACCAACTCATAATCTTTTATCAACTTTACCATCTCTATTGTCGTAGGTTCAAGTCCTTTTGAGTCATCAAGTACTTTAGACTTTTATGGTCAATATACACACGACATTTCTCACCATACAAATGATGTCTCTAAATCTTCAATGCAAACACAATGACTTTCAATTCCAAATCGTGTGTCGGATAATTCTTCTCATGTGGTTTCAGCTGTCTCGAGGTATAAGCGATCACCTTGCCTTCCTGCATAAGCACACAACCCAATCCGTTCAAAGACGCATCACCACAAATTATTTTCCCGATTCAGGTTGTACTAAAATCGGAGCCTCAATCAATTATTCCCTTAGTTTCTCAAAACTCTTTTGGAATTTTTCCGTCCTTTCAAACTTAACATCTTTTTGTAATAATCTCGCCATCAGAGTAGCAATCATGGAGAATCTCGTCATCAGAGTAGCAATCACGGAGAATCCTTTCACAAACCGTCTGTAATATTTGGCCAAACCTAGGAAGCTTCTGACCTCCGTTACATTCCTCGGCAGTTTCCAATCAACAATAGCCAAAATCTTACTCGGGTCAACTCTAATACCATCACCCAAAACAATGTGGCCTAAAAACCCAACTTTTCGTAGCCAAAATTCACTTTTACTGAACTTAGCATACAACTGCTTGTCTCTCAAAGTTTGTAAAACCGTTCTCAACTGCTCGGCATGCTCAGTATCATCATTAAAATAAATCAGAATATCATCAATGAAAACAACCACAAATTTATCCAGGTATGGTCGGAAAATATAGTTTATTAAGTCCATAAATACAACAGGCGCATTCGTTAAACCAAAAGGTATAACCAAAAATTCATAGTGACTTTACCTTGTTTGAAATGCAGTTTTTGGTACGTCCGAATCCTTGTCTCTCAACTGGTAGTAACCAGACCTCAAGTCTATCTTTGAAAATACTGTGGCTCCCTTCAATTGGTCAAACAAGTCATCAATTCTTGGTAAGGGGTACTTGTTCTTTATGGTTACCTTATTGAACTGTCGGTAGTCAATGCATAATCTCATCGAACCATCTTTCTTTTTTACAAATAGCACCAGTGCACCCCACATAGATTAACTGGGTTTTATCTGTCAACTCTTGTAACTGAAGTTTCAACTCCCATAACTTCTTTGGAGCCATCCTATACGGAGTGATCGAAATAGATGCAGTATCCGAACCTAATTCGATGCCAAACTCAACTTCCCTAATTGGAGGCAATCCGGGCAACACTTCTGGGAACACATCTGGATACTCACATACTACCGGCACTGATTCAATTTTCAATTCAAACTCTTTTGTATTCAACACAAAGGCAAGATAAGCTTCATAACCCTTTCTTATGCATTACTGAGCAGTCATAGAAGAAATCACTACAGGCAAGTTATCCGATTCATCTGATTCAACCCGAAGGATATCACCACTTTCACATTTTAGTTAAATGATTTTCCTTCCATAGTTTGCTACTACATCATGCATGGTCAACCAATCCATACCAAGTATTATATCAAATTCATCACACGACAAATGCATGAGATTAGCCTGAAAACAATGACCCCTAATCATTAAACGACAGTTCTTACATACTTTGTCAACTATCACATGCTTGCTTAGAGGGTTTGACACTTTTACCATAAATTCTGTAAACTTAACAGGCATATTCATGCTAGACACAAATTTCACACAAACATACGAATGGGTAGATCCTAGATCAATCGAAGCAACAATACAAGTATCATAGAGAGAAAAAGTACCCGTAATCACTTCAGGGGTTGAAGCCTCTTCGCGAGCACGAATGGCTCGTAGGTGCTCTACCCTCGGGTTTTACAGCTAGTTCCCTAGGTGCACTCTTACTACTCTTCCAGTTCCTGGATTCTTCTATGGTCTTCCTCTAGAAGTAGCATTGCTCGACCTTGCACTCTGAAATTTTTCCTTTTCAACCGTATCAAGACAATCCTTGATAAAATGATCATGTGAACCACTTTCATCCAGCATTCACCGGGGTGATGTCTGCCATAATGTTGTCACTCAGGTCTATTAGGTCGAGCGTTACCCACACTCGCTATCAATGTAGTTTGAGCCTTATGACCCGAATACTGGTTCCTATGGTTCCTATTCGAGAACCCAGCTGAAACACTTGATCGAGTATTAAACTCTCTCAGTTTCTTAGTTAAGGAATGAAATAATTTACCTATTTGTCTCTTCTTCGAATCTCAAGACTCTAACTCAGCTTTTCTTTTCTCTTTAGCCAATTCTTCGACTTTACAAGCTCTCTCTATGAGCACAACAAATTTTCTTAGTTCAAGGACACCCACTAGTAATTGGATGTCTTCGTTCAATCCATCTTCAAATCTTTTGCACATGATGACTTTAGTCTATACACATTGTGACAACCCTAAGTAGACCCTAGTCGGAATGTGATTTCGGGACCACATTACCGAGTCAAAAAATTTATTTTTGTGTTTTAATTACATAAATTTATGTGCGATAGTGAATGTATGAAATTAATTGCTTAATATTAGCTTTAGGAATGTGAATTAATTCGAAAGGACCTAGTTGAGAGACTTAGAAAAGATGATAGACAATTTGTAAGGATTAAATAACAACAATGTGGGAAAGCTTGGGTTTGCATGTCAATTTACCCAAATTGACAAGTAGTGGCCGGCCAAACAATAATGCACTACCACTAAGTTGAATGTATAGCAATTTTATATTAGATAATAGGTTAATTAAACAAAATAAATAAAATAAAGATGAATAAAATAAGAGGAAGGAAAGAGAAAGTGTTCATCTTCTTCCTCTTGCCATGGCCGTAAGCTAAAGGAAAGAAAGGAAGGCAATTTCTAAACATTCGGCCATCCTAAAGAGTTGATTAAGGTAAGACTCATGATAAATCCATTAAATTTTGTAAAAAAATCTAGTTAGTAGCCAATGTCTATTATAGTCCGTGTGTTAATTTTCTACCTAATTAGGTGACTAAATGGCATACGGTTAGAGGAAGGTAAAGCTAAGAGAATGGTGTTTTTGATGTTGTGAATGGAAATAGTAGAAAGGTGAAAGAAAATTTAGGTAGAAAAGTAGATATGTGTGGATTTACATGATGTTATAAATAGATGTAAAACTATGCTAGTTTAGGAAAAATTCGGTCAAGTGTTCATGAGATGAAATTTTGTGTTTAAATGAATTTAAAATGATATTATAATTATGTTATATATTCGGCCATCCAGTTAAGCATATGGGTGATGGTGAATTTAGTTTTTGCACATTCGGTTATATAGATAAGCACATTTGTGATATTATCTCGATTTTATTTAATCAACTAAAGGAGTAATGTTAGCTTATATGTTGAGTTTGATTCAGGATTATATATATAATTGAATGTAAACATATTCGAGATAATGTTATGACGGGAATTGATGATGCATTGAAAATTTTATATTCGGCATTGTAGTTAAGTACATAGGTGATATCGATTTTAATCTTGCACATTCGGTTATATAGTATGCACATTATAAAATTTTCTTTGATTCTCTAAAATCGACCAAATGAGGAGGTTGGCTTTCAAAGTTGAGTTTGACTCATACTTATGTATAATTGAGTGTAATTATATTTGGCATAATGTTATTTGGAAGTGATAATGCATTCGGCTTTATGGCATAATATAAATATTAGTTGAAACCTTGATGTCTTGAACAAGGATTGTTGTAAGAAGAAATGGAATCATTAAATTCATATAGATATGAGTATTTTTGCGAAGTAATTAAACTACTAAATTCATTTATTTTAGCTCAAGAATCCAAGGGAGGAGAATCAAGTAAAGGCAAAGCAAAGAATATTGAATAGTCATTTGGGAATCATTTCATCCGACGTAATGTAAGTCCATAAGTTTTTATGAGATTAATTGTATATGCATTTATAATTGTGGCCGTATGTGCCAATTAAGTTAAGTAAATTGTTTTACTATGAGGATTCGATACTGGCACTAAGTGTGCGAAGCTGAAAGGCACTATGTGTGCTGATTTAAATGTTAATACATGATTGAACTTTTGGGGCACTAAGTGTGCAGTGTATCATGGCACTATGTGTGCGAAAATCCTTATGCACTATGTGTGCGAATTCGGTTGATGGTATAAGTAGCATATGGAAAGCATATAGTGTTAGTGCTATTAACTGAAATATCAAAATGAGGCATGAAATGAATATGCATGAGTGTATATACTTTGACATTGTTCTATAAATTGAGAGAAGGTTTTAAAGCGTTTGATTGTATGATAGTTGATTGATAGCAAGCTTTGACCTGTGGTCGGGTCAGTAAAATATGTGAATGTAACATAATCCGGCATGACTGAAATTGGTTGATCTTATATTATTTTTCTCGCAATCTCATATCAACGATATGTATATTATTGCTTATGACTTACTGGGTTTAATACTCATTTTGTGTGTTTGTTTGTTTCCTATTTAGATTTCCTTGACCCATTTTGCGTGTTCGGACCATCGTCAAAGTCATCACACCAGCTTGCAACTTTTTGGTATCTTCTTCTTAGTTGGCCTAAGAGAACATGTCGGCATGTATAGGCTATTATGTTTTGTTTGAACTTTGGTATGTATACTTTTAGCCATGCGAAAATGGCATAAATGTTAAGTTGGATTTAGTCTTATGATACTTAGTTATAAGTAATAGTTAAAGTCTATTTGATTATTATGCCGTTTGTCATGGCTAATCATTTCCGGTGTTACACTCATGATATGGTTATTGAGTAGTAAGGAAATGCTTGGAAATGATTAGCCTTTGGTATGGCTAGTCATGATCATACTTGGTGATATGTATGTTAAATTACTCTAATAGGTAAAATTTACTCTAATAATAGATGCAGACAGCAGTAGTGATGTGAAATTGAAAAATCACTAAAAAGAGTAGAAATGAAATTAAATAATGAATAAATTATGGAATCGAAGCTTGATGAGTCTATTTTCACATGGAAGAAGTAAAACAAGTATATGACCTATATTGCATGAGATATTTAAAACCTTGTGAAATAGGGCCAGAACGATTTCTGGATCCCCTGTTCCGACTTTGGAAATTCACCATAAATTATACAAAGATAATTAGAAGTCATAATTTATATTTACAGATTCCTTATTGAGTCTAGTTTTATTAGGGACAAACGACATAGTCATTGAATCTCTGTATAGGGAGATATCTGGTTCGTAATACACAGAGGTTAGAGCAGTCAAACCCTGAAACAGGGGAGACTTTAAATAATAAACTGTAATAATTGGACCAATAAAAAATTGTAGAAAAATTTTAATAGATAGATATATGAGTCTAGTTTCAGGAAAAATTTTTGGTATTGGATTTCGAGTTTCAGAAATCAAGATACGAATTTTTAAGTGACTATAACGCAGATTGACAGCCTGTGTGGGAGTTTTAAATAAATTGTTTGAGCTGTATAAGTGATGAACTAAGCCAGATAACACCTCGTGTTCGACCCCGGTGACGGCCACGGTTTCGGGGTGTTACACACATTCTCGAGTGTATTTGCTCAGTCTTATGAATTCACACTCATATTCCGTTACTGTCATTTGACTTTGTTTTAGCTCAAGGAATTCCTTCCTTTTCTGATCGATAAATCTTTGGCTAATGTACTTCTTACGGAATTCTTCTTGGAAGAATTCCCAATTAACTCTCTCCCTCGGTACCACCGACACAAGGGCGTTCTACCATTGATAGGCCGAGTCCCTTAGAAGAGACACAACACACTTCATGCATTCCTCTGGTGTGTATGATAACTCATCACACACCCCAATAGTATTCTCGAGCCAGAACTCTGCCCTCTCAGGGTCGTCGTCTTTACTAGCTCAAAACTCTTCGGCTCCTTATTTCTGAATCTTATCAATTGGAGGTCTTTTCAGACTCACAATGTCCATACCTTGGGGTGCTACAAGGTTAGGTTGAGGAATATGTGAGGGTAGAGAGGGTTGAACGTTCGGGTTCGTTCGAACGAACTCCGTGTACCAAGCATCCATCATATGAAGAAAGGCTTCCCTGCCTCCTTTTCCTCGACTAACTGTAAGGGGTCGACTCTCAGACGGCGCTGCCCCTTCAACGGGTGCAAGCGTGTTTCTTTGAACATCATCTACCACTGCTCTGTCGGGATCCATTTACTATATGAAAACATATTTTAAAATCATCAGGAGTCGTCACACTATCATAGAATATTTATGGCATGTATAGCTAGACTCATACACATGCTACGTTAGTCCGAGAATTGACTAAACTTGACTCTGATACCGCTAAATGTAACACCCTGACCCGTATCTGACACCAGAACAGGGTACGAGGCATTACCGGACTAAAACATAAACAACCACATAAAGCCGATGCCATAAAATTTTGTTCAACTTAAAAACTTTTCAATTTCATGCAAATTGTCCTTTATAAGGGCCTACGAGGCCCAAAACATACATCGAAAGCGGTTTGGAACTAAACTGAGAAATTTTGGAACCTTTTTGACATTTAGAAAATTTTCTTGCTTTGGAGAGTCACACGTCCGTGTGGCTTGGGACACGCTCGTGTCCTTAGCTCGTGTAACTCTCTAACTATGTCATCTTCTATTAAATAAAGTTACACGGGCAAGTCACACGCCCGTGTGCTTAGACCATGTGGAAAATTAAATTCTCAAAATTAAGTGCAGACTTCACACGGCCTGGGCACACGCCCATATACTGAGGCCGTGTCCTCCACACGGCTGAGACACACGGCTGTGTCTCTACTCATGTGTTTACTACCATGCATACTAACTTGTAGAACTAGGGTATAGGGGATGCAAGACCGAACCACACGCCTATAGGGCAGACTGTGTGTCACACACGGCCTAGACACACACTCATATGCCTACCCGTGTGGACAACTTAAGGCTATTTTCCAAGCCATTTGTCACCCTTAACTGCTCATTCACACATTAATCTTTGATGGCATGCAACATGGTATATTTAATCACTCAAATACTCCTAACATGATTAATCCATGTCTTTGTGATGTCAACATGTCTCCTACCCAAACCATCATGCTTTCATAAGGCATTCCACACCAATTCATATTCATTAGTCATGCTAATTTAGTTAATTATTTTATTGTTTTGGTCATACTTATTACCCATGATTAATTCATTTAGCACATGTGCCATTCATCACACATCTTATCCACAAACAATCACATCAAGCATAATACATTGCATGCATGTATAATTGATTACGGTTACAACCCAAATGATCAATATGAACCATATTACATGGTCATATACAAAATGAATCAAATATTACCATGAACCAATACATTTGGCTAAACCAATATGACATATAACAAAAAGACCAAGCCCCTATACATGCCATACTCTAAATATTGAGACTAACTATTCCCAAATATATAGTTGATAGTGTGATCGAGCCTCTGACGTCTTTCGATCCCTGAGCTAGCTTGACAATACTATAAGAAAATAAGAAAGAGAGGAGAGTAAGCATAAAGCTTAGTAAGTTCACATACAAATAAATAGCAACATAATCATATGTATAAATATCATTAACTTAACATAGTTTACTTAGTGTTATCATAACTCCATAGGTATAGCTTAATTTGTAGACATAACTTACACAATTTCAATCTTACCAAAAGTTCATCACATATCAAGCTCATTCGTATGGGTTTATTGTATATACCTGTACCAACTCCTAACACATTGTCATATATCCACGTCGTTGACTTACTTATCGAATAACTCACAGGTTTACCCGTTAAACACTTAGAATACTATCGGATACACGAAAAACTTGCACATAGTGCTTCAAACATAGCCACATGCTACCTCCCATCATAATCACACAGTACTCGCTCTCGAGCTAATCACGAGCCTACTCACACAAGTTGACAGTCAGGACGTAACTACTCAGGCTGCTCACACAAGCTGACAGGCACTCGTAATACATGCCAGGCTACCCAGCCACCGGTAGAACGTGCAAGACTGGCACTCGAATTCACATAGTCACATATACATATAATCTCATGAGCTCATAATCACATAGTTCCTAGTGACATGTCACATTGTATCCTAAATTATTTCTAAGGTTCAAGCGGGATTTTTCTCGATATTACATAGTCGCCAAACTTGTTCATAATGTCATGCTCATAGACTATAACATTGTTCATACACTTGTCATAATAATTAATCATAGAGACTCATACATTAATAAGATATTAAAACATGATATAGAATTACATTATTTACACATGAACTTACCTCGATACAAAATATGGACAATTAATTCGATTTAGTCCAAAATCTTGTTCTTTCCTCGGTCTAGGTCCGAACTCCGTTTTTCTTGATCTATAATAGCAAATTTAGCTCATTCAATCACCATATTGTTCAAAATAGTCCATAAATCATACTTTAGAAAAATTACACTTTTGTGCTTAAACTTTCACATAATTACAACTTAGCCCTTAGGCTCGTAAAATGAAATGTATTCATTTTCTTTGATACCCAAGCCTAGCCAAACTTATATCATACTCATATAAGCCCATATTTTCTTTGAAAATAGATTTTTAACCACTTATTTCATAACTTTTACAAAAAGGTCCTTTTTAGGTATTTTCATAAAAAACCACTTAGTAAAAGATGTTTATCATGCATCAAAATTTCATATTCCTCCATTAAACATCAAAATACAAACATGTCACATTGGGTCAAATTTCATACATGAACCCTAGCTCAAAATATGACCAAAAATGAATAGATCATTTTTCAAGGGCTTAAAAAAATGTAAAGAACATAAAAAACGGGACTAGGGTTGAGTTACTTTCAAGCTTGAAAAGTTGAGAAACCCTAGCTATGGCGAGCTTGAGAATTTTGGCTATGGAATGGAGAAGATGAGTAAATTTTGCTTGATTTTTCCCTTTTTATTATTTTATTACCCAAATGACCAGAATGCCCTTTTTACTAAACTTTCAAATTTTATCCATGCATGCCCATTTTTGTCCATAAAAATAAAAATTGGGCAATTTACTATTTAAGGACCTCTAATTAACAATCCAAAGCTATTTCATACTAAAAGCTTCTAGAACCCATATTTTGCAACTTATTCACTTTAGTCCCTAAAGTGAAATTGGACACCTTAGGCATAGAATTTCTTAATGAAAATTTCACACAAACATGCAATCATATCATAGACCATTAAATAATTATAAAATAATTATTTCCATTTTGAATTTGTGGCCTCAAAACCACTTTTTCGACTAGACCCTAATTTGGGATGTTACAAAGACGTCCCTTTAATAGAGATAGCCACAAAGGCGTCCCTTAATACAAATAGCCACAAAGGCATTCCTTTAACAGAGATAGCCACAAAGGTCTCCATTTAATAGAGATAACCCCAAAGGCTCACTTTTATAGAAATTATTATTTTTTGATGATAGGGATTTGCCTAAACTCACCGTCATGAGGGTTGCCCCTCACCGTCTAGTACTCACCCAACCGTCCTTTAAATCTTTTCCTTATGATGCCATGGCCCAGCCATGGTCTTACATTATATGATCTTTAGAGTGCCATGGACTTCTTCTTTTAGAGATTCGTGTTTTTAGTCCCGATAGACCCCTTTAGACAATTCTAGAGACAAAGACTTCACGCAAACTCATACTTGACAAACTCATTCACATCTGACTTATTCATGACAGAATTTTTCATAAAAAACTTGTTCGTATCCTCAATACAGACATATTAACACAACATAAATTAGATCCATATTTCATATGAATCATTCTTGCAAGTTCATCAGAATACATTCTTTCCAAAATCATCACATCATGCATTCTTAGCTTATTTTCACGGAAGATTCTAATATACATAATAAATTTGCAAGAGTTGGCTTAAGGAGTCAGCTGACTTACTTATTTAACAACTTTAAACACCAGATTCGGTCTTTTATCGAGTTGATCAACAACCCTTATTTGACAGAACATGGGAACTCATCAAGATCTGTACACTTAACTTATTTACTTTCACTTTGAACATTATAAATCTTTAAATAAGACTTTACCATACTTATTTTACCTAGCTAAATTGAGCTGCTCCTTAACAACTTAGTATGTAAGGTTGTAGATCTTACATTGTTAGCATCTCAAAGCCTAAATCCATATCTTCAACTTAGCTTGAAAAATGAGAGGAATTCTCTTTGTTCCCCCTTTTTATAAACATAGATCTCTTCTTAAAGTAGAAAGAGAAAGGTTACCTCATTTCATACCAGGTTTACCTTGATATTTTACCTTTGTCCCTATGGATGTTTGACATGCGCCCTAGTCCTTAGAATCCACCAAAGAAATACTTGACAGGTGTAAAGAGACGTGTATCGGAATACATATATTTACATAACATACCCTTAGGCCTTAATCTATCATTTTTCCTTAGTCATTACATTAGAGCATAGATGGTATCTTAACTAATCCCACTTGGCATGTCATGCCTTCTTGGCGCTGACCCTATTATCCAATTTTCTTTAATACCTTACTAGACTTCTTTTTCCTAATGTCTTATTCCTTTATAAGGTAGTTTCTTGCCATAGTCCAATATTGGCTACAAGCCCACCTAACACGTTAAGAGTATCTATAGACGGAAAACACTTCACCATTTGAAGTAACGCTTAGTTTACTTATTAAGTTCGGAGCTCATCCAAATATTAGGCGTGGCCCTACTTTTAAGGAAATCTTGTTCAACCAGCATGGTCTTAGTCTTAGCTTAGATGAGTACCTCACCTTTCTTCTAGTCCTATTATCTCAAGAAAAGGAAGAGATTCTTAACCTATCTTAAACACTTAACTCAACCCAAGTTTTAATTCAAACTTGTTAAATGTCACATCAGTCATTAAGTGGTCTTATCCAAATCTACAATTTCCAATAAAATTAATTGAGTACTTACCTTTGGTCCTTAACTATCACAGTTCTCGTTTGGTTGGTTCTTAACTATTGTTCTTTCATCTTGACTAGCTCAAAGGCAACTTTATATGACACACTACACTGCTGACTTAAACTCGCATCATAAAGATCATTACCCTTATCCATAACGGAGTCTGTCCACTCTATGTGCCATCAAAGATTTTGGGTGAATCCTTCCTTACCAGACACACTTCTTGATGATTATGTGCCAACATATTGTTCACCAACACCAAGACGTCACAGGTGTACTTAAATGATTCTTACACTTAGTCTAGTTTCAACACTATATTTGAAACTTATCTCATTTGCTACATTTTCATAAACAATATCCAGACACTAAGGCCTCACTAAACGGGGTGTTATAGTCTGTTGGGATAGTAAACATGTGATTCTGTATGTTTACCTTTGTGGAGTGATCTGCTAACCCTTTGTAGCATATTTCTGTGTGGCCATTCTGGTAAGTTTTGTATCAAGTTATTAGCGTATTTGATGATATCCGTGTGGTAGATTGTGGTTATCCATCCTTGTGGTAAGTTCTAGGTAAGTTTTGAAGGTTTCACTAATGGATAAGTTTATGATAAGGGTACAATATATTTGAGGTTATGTTGGTTGAATATTTATGTGATGAAACTGAATGAGGCTTAAGGGAAGTTTCTTGAAAGAATGTTTGAATTTGTACGTTCAAAGAGGTTATCTGCCGTAATCATCCGTCTATTTAAAGTATGAGTGTATTCTTAGCTATAAAATGTATATAAGTGTCCATTATTCTAATTTCATCTATGTTATGTATTGTTAGAAATCTGATTTGTTTGGTATCCACCACATGTGATTAGCATCTTGTTTTGAATATAGAATTATATGGTTTTTTCTCTACTTGTTAATTTGGATAGTATCGTGAATTGTAGCGAGAGTAATGAAGAATTCTTCTAAATGTTCTGGTTAGTTCATTATCAGTATGAGCTTATGTTGGGTATTGAATTGGGATATGAATTGATTGGTAAACTGATAGTATTTGACTTAGCGTGGAAATCTGCCAAATATGAAGTATTCGTTAGTAAATAGTATTTGGAGTTAATTATTTTAGAATAACTTGGGATAGTTGTCTGAAGAGAAGAGAAAATATAGTATCATTTGGTAAGATCTAGAGTCAGCCATTTAATTAGATGAAATATTACATGTTAAGAAAGTATGTTGATTTTGATTTTATTGGAGACCTTGATAAAAGAAGGTCTCTCATAGGGCATGTCTTTACTATTGAGGGCTGCGGTATCAGTTGGAAAACCACTTTGTAAACTATAATTGCTTTGTCTACTATTGAAGCTGAGTACATGGCAATTAATGAGGCTTGTAAATAAGCTATTTGGTTAAAAAGACTCTTTGGTGAACTCAGTAAAGACCTGCAGATTAGTATAGTGTTTTATGATAGTCAGAGTGACATCTTCCTTATGAAGGATCTAATGTTTCATGAGAGAACAAAGCACATTGATGTTTAGTATCATTTTGTGCGAGATATTATTGCTCTCGGTGATATTGTTGTAAGAAAAGTTAGTACTCATGATAATCCTACAGGTATGATGACTAAGTCACTTCCTATAACCAAGTTTGAGCATTGCTTGGACTTGGTTGGTGTTAATTGTTGAACAATACCCCTTAAGGGGTTACGTGGAATAGGTGAAGAACTTGTTCATTGAGAATTCGTATTAATGTAAAGATTGTTAGAGTTTTGTGATCCGAATCCCATCACTTGCTAAATAAATAAAATACAGTGGCACAAGTAGAATTCGGATAGAACTGTACTTTTTCTATTTGACATTAATTAGAATAAAGTTTTTCAACCTTTAAATAGATGTAGTCGAAAATCCTCTTGTACTATTCAGTTTTCGACATTAGTGAATTTCTCCTCCTCTGCTCGTGGTTTTTTCCCGGAAGGGTTTCCGCATAAAATCTATTTGTTTTATTTTTCCTTTTCTTATTTCTTTTTTATCGTTATATTGCCATTAACAACGTCTATTATAACATTGACAATATCATGCATACTGCTATATGTGAAATTATGTTAATATACATAATGTTTGCAAATTTTAGGAAATGTATGATTTGAATTATGTGGTTACTTAAGTTAGTACTCAAACTGGGCTTCAATAGCTCACCCCATGATTTTTTGATGTTTCAGATAACCCACGAGGTTAGGATATGGACACGACTAATTAGAGGAGTTCTTGGTTGGATTTTTAATAAATATTTTGTTCTCTATTATTTTGGTATTTGGTTGTTTAACTAATATTTTTTGGATTGTGGAATGGGACATTGATTTGAGATTTTTGGTTAATTTTGCATGATTTAGTTTTAAAAGAATTTTTAACAATGATTTATTGAATTGATGTGAAAAATTGATTTTTCAACACAATTATGATTTCAACATAATAAATCTATTATAAATTTAAGAGTATGTTTTTACGAGACTTAAATCTATTACATTCAATTGAGTGATATTTTATGGACTATACAAATCATGATTTTAAATAAAAATATGATTTTTGTCAAATTTCGCTGAGATATTTTTAATCGGGACATTTTCTTCAAAATGATCAAACTTAGTCTTTCCAAATATATTTAAATTTTGATATTATAATTTCAAAGAAATTTAATGAGATTGTTTTTAACTTCCTTAAGCAAATCAGTACACTATTCTTAAATGAAAAAGGTAATGATTTTAAAGAAAGAAGTAAAACATTTTCATGCCATCTCAATGGGCAATGTAATCTTCAAGGTCCGACCATAATGTTTAGGTTAGGTTTAGGGGGTTATTGAGTTATAGCCACTCTCTAAGCATCTAAAAGTTTGAAAATAGTACCAAATATCATTCAATTGAAAGCTCAAAGACTTTGGACTTCAATTCCATTTGATTGAAAAATTGAAGTATCTTAAAACCCTTTTTTTTTTGGAAATCTTCCCATGCTTCAAAACACATGTACTTAATTTTATAAAATTTATTACTTTATTTATCATAACAGATCCATTTTAGAAATTTTTTAAAAAAATTTCTACACAACTTTAACATGTTTTCTAAATGATTTTCCAACAATTCCTTCAATATAACATTGTAAGTTTCTTGTAATTCTTCACCAGATGCATCATCATCACCATTACTACTTTCTTTCGATTTCATTTCCAAAGGTGTTATTCTATTTAGTTCAATGGGTAAATAAAGCTTAAATTGGTATATGAATATATAAAATGATTCATGATTTTGGATAATGAAATGGATTATAATGATATGTGTAATTAAAAGGAAATGATGTCTTATTATACATGTATAAGTCATGAATTATGAAATGGAAATGTTGACATGTTTTGTACCATGTTTTGGTTGGATTTATATGTCTATTGCTTCATTAACTAGCCATATGATGTGTAGTTTATAGGAAAGGAAATTTGAACTATGACTAAGCTAATTTAAGCTTGATTACTTAATTTAATGTATTTGGTAAGTTTGAGTTTCTTTTATACAAACTTACTAAGCATTTGTTATTTATATAGTTGTTTTAACTATTTTGTAGATCATCAGAAAGCTCGAATGGTTAGAATTAACGTCGGAGCACGATCACACTATCCATCGATCCACTTTGGTAACATATGAATATATTGAAATGGTTAAAAATGACATGTATAGGGTTGTATGTTAATTTGATATGTTCCAAGCTTATGCTTAACGTACTTGCGTATATATATGTTTTGAAATTAGTTGGTATATGTTTGTATTGATAGGTGAATTTGGTTTTTTATATGTCTTGTGAAGAAGTATGGTTAGGTGGTATAAATTGAGAATGAAGTAACTAAATAGAGTGTGTGTGCGACCCCTGTTTTCAAAATTTTCAACTTTTTTTTCAAATTCTCTGATTTGTTTTAAATTAGTCCCGGATTGTTCCCGAAGTATTTTTAGGGCCTCGAAGGCTCGATTTAAGGGTTAGATGTGTATGCTTGATAGGTTTGTAATGAGTTGTTGGTAATTAATATTAAATGACATTATTGGTATGTTTTTTTTGATTTGGACAATAATACTTTGTAACCCTAATCCGGCTACGAAGATGAGTTAGGGGTGTTATTATGTTGTTTAGGTCAACTAGTACCATGCCATTCATTTATAGGGAAATCTACAAGAATCCTTATTGAACAAGCCATTTGAAAAATAATATTTATTTAATAGAAAACACAATCTTACTCTAACTATAGTAGGAGGGGCAACACACCCTAGTAAATATTACTAAGGTTGCCACTCCTCACATGCTTAAGAAGGGAATTTGGGACTTTTATGTATTTGGTCCAATTATATGTGCTTCTTGGACTTTTGACCTAGCACTTTATAATTTAATCTAACCCAAGAATTATTTTCTATTAAATCAACTAAATTAATTTCTCAATTAACTATTTTTCTGAACCCAATTTTAATTTCTTTAGACTCATAGTAACTTTATTGTAAAAGAATCTATAAGAAAATATATTTAATTTTTTATTCAACGGATTCATAATGACTAATTAATTTAATTCTATTTTTGCACCTAATTATTGAATTATAATTAATTAATTAATAATTTTAAAAACTTTAAATTAGTTTTCAAGTCATTATTGTACTTAGCGAGAAAACGCATTCATTTATTAATGTGACTCATTTGTTGTAACACCCCAAACTCGGCCCAGACGTTATGGCCGAATCTGACTTGCCACATAGAAGTCTAAAAACCCATGATTCGTTTTAGTGTTTAAAAACTAACTTTTGTTAAGCTAACAAAGTGAACGGAAGCTGGGCACCAGGTAGGAATCCGTGACAGAGGAGGTGAGCCTTGAAGGCTGCTTAAGTACCAAGCTCTTCGATTGGACCCAATCCTAGACATGCCCACAACCATTACCACACTTGGTTATAACGAGTTTAAATTTTGGAAAAAAACGCATTGCAATTAATTTAAGTCGATATTGTTGATAAACCGATTATTTGTATCATTGCGTTATTTTGAAACAAGTATCATTTTGAAAAAGCGTCCTAAGTCTAGCCCATTTGAATTATTAACAACCAGTTTAAAGTTATTAAAAATAAATTAATCCCAGAAAAGAAAAGAAAAGAAAGTTAGAATGGCCTTATTACAACCCAAAAATAAATAGTAAATAAGATAATTAAAGAAAACCAGTCACTTGTTTCAAAGCCTAAAAACGATCACTGTGGCCACTCTGAATCCCCTCCGGCTCCAAGTCCCCAAATCAAGGCTCACCTGCAAGGTTAAGAAAAGAGGGTGAGTTTGGAAACTCAGTGTGCAAAAAGCCCCTTTCAAAGCCCAAAACAATATTAGCCTGCTGGGCTTAAGCCCAAATTCAAACTCAGCGTATACTGGGCCGAAGCCTTTTCATATTTCATATTTCATAACACTGGGCCGAAGCCTTTTCATATTTCATATTTCATAACACTGGGTCGGAGCCTTTTCTGTAAACGGTATGGCCCATAGGCCCATTTCCATATCACATGTAATGTTAATGAAAGAATGCAAGCCCATTTGGGGAGACTACTCGACCCACCATCCGCTACTCTCCACCCGTACCAACCAAGCTCTCCATGTGGGGAATAACTCAACCCACCCAACCAAAACTCTCCACTAGCAGCATAGCTGCTTTATCATATAACTGGAGGCCTAGCCTCTTTTAATAACTGGGGAAAAGCCCTTTTGATAAACTGGGGCAAAAGCCCTTTTAATAAACTGGGGCAAAAGCCCGTTTCGGTAAACTGGGGCATAGCTCTTTTTGCACTTCCTCCATCCATATAAACCCAACCCAATGCATTATGAATACATCATGTGCATATCATACATATATGTGCATATCATACATATCATGTGCATATCATATCAATCATGTATATCAAAACCTATGTACCAAATTCATAATTAAACCCTAGGGGTATAATGGTCATTTATACCTAAGGGCAAAACAGTCATTTTCATAATATAATGGCAAATTCATAATTTTACCAAATATTAGGGATTTTCCATGTTCATTATCAGTTACTAACAATTCATGTGTTTAAACAGTGATTCTGGCCCATTTTCAGCGAAACCGAGTTATTGGGCCTAAAAACCTCTAATGGGCTCTACATAGTCGAATTAGTCATCTAGGCCTATCTAGCCCGTTTTCCATAGCGGTTTCAACAGTTTTAACTTGCAATTTTTTCAGGATTCCATTTTCTGCCAAATTTACCCAAATGGGCCCGGAAGCCCATTGGGCCCTATTTTAGCCCCTCGAGGCCCAACTTACCATCGTGCACCAAATCCTGCCCTTACCTTTTTCCAATGTTCCCGACCATCCACTTAGCAAATCTAACTAACCTGTAACACCCCGAATTTGGGCCTAGAAGTATTGGGCCTTGAGTCCGGGTCCTTAAGGAGGTTGTATATAGGTATTTAATTGTGCAATAAAATAACACAATTAAATGTCTGCTTTGGTGGTTAATGGCCCTGAGAAGTGTGAGAAAAATCTTGGGTTCAAACATGGGCTTTAGCAAAAATTTTGGTATTAAGAGAAGAAAAACCTAGATGCTTTGATGAGGGTTTTTAAATTATTGTGTTAAATAAATGACACAAGGAAGCATGTAGTCTAGTGGTTGTGGCGTCATTAAGGTTGTATGGGAGTCTGGGTTCAAGCCTTGGCTCTTGCAATTTATTTTGGTTTTTTTAAGGGAACCTAGACTTTGGCCTGTAGACCTTATAATTAATTGGGGATAAAATATGACACAAAAAGCCTTGTGGCTTAGTGACAAGTAGCGTGTGGAGCATTTAAGAGGAGGCATGGGTTCGAATCCCAAGGCAAGCAAGGAGCATTTATTTTGCTAATAGGGGGCGGCAAGAGTCGGTGTTGAATTTAAACTCTGATGTTGGAGGGATCCCACATCGGGAAGCTAACATAAGAGTGGTTGCGAAGCTGGCTTTAAATAGAGGGAACCATGAGGAGAGTAAAGGTACCTTTCTTGGTTGATCCCTTTCGCTGTATGGCGTGCTCGTTTGGGTTGGGCGTCGGCTAAGAGTGCTCGGAGCTTGGATTAACTCCAGTTGCCAATCAGGTGTGTATTTCTCGCTACTCTAGTTGTAGGATGGCTACTTCGGGCCGCGATGGGCCGAAAGGGGTCATGTGGGCCCAATGGGCCTACGGGCCTAATTGGATAAGTTGTTTGATTGTGTAGTAAATATTAGACTAGGCTAGGTGAATCTCATATCTGTGGCTAGATTTGGGCTAAAAGGGCCACACGAGTGTGTGGGCTCATTTGGGCCGAGAATAGGCTTTAGGCCCATTCGTATTGTTATCCTTGTTTAGAATACTTTAGTTTACCAAATTACTGAAATGCCCTCGATTTGTAGAATTACCATTTTACCCTCGATTTATAGAATTACCGTTTCACCCTCAATTTACAAAATTACAGTTTACCCTCGATTTATAGAATTACCATTTTACCCTCGATTTATAGAATTATTGTTTCACCCTCGATTTACAAAATTACAGTTTTACCCTCGATTTATAGAATTATCATTTTACCCTCGATTTACAGAATTATCGTTTTACCATCAGTTTAAAAAATTACCATTTTACCCTCGATTGTGAAATTACTGAAATACCCCTGTAGGATAGAATTACCAAAATACCCCTAGTTTGTAAAATTACCAAAATACCCCTAGTTTGTAAAATTACCAAAATACCACTAGTTTGTGAAATTATCGAAATACCCTCAATTTGTAAAATTACCAAAATACCCCAGATTTACAAAATTACAGAAATACCCTTGACTTTCTAAAAATTATAGAAATACCATTGGTTTACAAAATTACTGAAATACCCTTGGTTTGTAGATTTACCAAAACACCATTGTAGGATGAAATAACTAAAATACCCCTAATAGGTAAAAAGACCGTAAAGCCCCTGTAGGGTAAAGTGACCGTAATACCCTTGTATAGTAAAATGACGAATATGCCCTTATGTTCCGTATGACTGATGTGCTTAGGATTTACATGGAGGAAGTGCAAAAGGGCTTATGCCCCAGTTTATTGAAAAGGGCTTATGCCCCAGTTTACCGAAAAGGGCTTTGCCCCAGTTTACCGAAAAGGGCTTTGCCCCAGTTATTAAAGAGGCTAGGCCTCCAAATATATGATAAAGCAACTATGCTGCCAGTGGTGTGTTGGTTGGGTGGGTTGAGTTATTCCCCACATGGTGTGTTGGTTGGTACGGGTGGAGAGTAGCGGATGGTGGGTCGAGTAGTCTCCCCAAATGGGCTTGCATACATTCATTGGTATTTCATGTGATATTGAAATGGGCTTGCATACATCCATTGACATTTCATGTGATATTGAAATGGGCCTAAGGGCCATACCGTTTATAGTAAAGGCTTCGGCCCAGTGATATGATTTATGAAAAGGCTTCAGCCAATAACCGTTAAATGAAAGGCTTCGGTGTCAAGACTAAATAGGGCTTTGGCCCAGATTGTACTGATACTGTGTTTTCACTGTTTGTTTGTTATTAGGATTACACACTGAGTTTTCATAAACTCACCCCGTTTCTAACTGTGTAGGTAATCCCTAAGCTTTGATGGTTTGGAGCTGCGAGGGACTCGGAGATGGCCACACTACTGTTTCTGTTTCTTTTAATTGCAATAAGTAGCCAATTTATTTCTTTATAAGTTTTATCTTATTAATATTATTGTTTGGTTTTGAGTTGTAATAAGGCCATTTCTGGGATTATTTTATTTTTAATAACTTTAATCTGTTTGTTAATAAATGGACTAGACTTAGGACGTGTTTTCAAAATGATAATTGTTTTCAAAATAACACCACGCCACGATTATCCGATTTATCAAAGATTCCAACTTAAATAAATTACAACTCGATTTAACCAAGTGTGGCAATGGTTGTGGGCATGTGTAAGATTGGATCCATTAGAAGAGCTTGGTACTTAAGCAGCCTTCATGGCTCACCTCCTCTGTTACGGATTCCTACCTGGTGCCCAGCTCCCATTCACTTTGTTAGCTTAACAAAAGTCGGTTTTTAAAGCACTAAAATGAAACATGGGTTTTTAACTTCAATGTGGCCCATCAGATTCGGCTATAACGTCTGGGCCGGGTTTGGGGTGTTACATAACCAATGAGTATTGGCTTGCTCACAAGTCCTCGAAATGCCAGAATTTCGGTAATTCAGCTTTTCAGCATTTATCAATTTAAGCTACGAAAGACGGTTCGTTACACTCCTAATTTGCGATATTCCTCGACGAGATCTCCTACACGATTTCTCCTATAACCAACCGCTTAAAGATCAATTTAATAATTAAACCAAAACGAGAACCATCTATTATCCACACTTACACATTCGGCCACCATCCATAATGGCCTTAGAATCCATACCTTTGCCGAAGTTGATGACTAGATCTAGTCACTCTGATCATTTGAGCTAATCCAAGTCGACACTATGCCTTGCTGCTCCTCCACTATACAAACCACAAAAAGATTAAAAGAAGAACCCAAAAAGGCCTATACCCACATTCGTCTACGTCCCTAAACTATAGGGGTTTCGGCTTTTGTCAACAGTTACTATAGGAATCGTTTAGAGTTCGAGCACTTACCACAGTCTCTCTTCTTGAATCCATCTATGCCTAGAAGATAAGAGAATTGACCACTAAAAAGTGAAAAGAAAAAGAGGGTTGCTGGTCAACAAAGAATCAGCACCACCTAGCTTCACCGATTTCGGCTTTTGCGGTATTTCGGCAAAAGTGGGGGTAAGGGAAAGAAACAATAGATGAATGGAGGGGAGTAGTGGGCTGGTTTAGAAGAAGGAAAAGGAAGAAAAGATGAGAGGAGAGATGATAGATTCGGCTACAAAAGGAAAAAGAGAGAAAAGACCAAACAAAAGGAAGAAAACGACACACAAGTACCCAAGTGCCGAAAATCCCTAACTAAAACCCCTCTGCCGAAATCCCCTCTCTAATCCCCTCAAATCGGCTAACCCTATCCCCCTTTCAAATCCCTAAAACCTCTCCCCTTATCCCTCCTTAATCCATGCATTTGACTGATTCAAACTCTCTCCCACAGAGTTCCATCCAGTTTTAAACTCTAGCATGCACAAGCATAAAAATAACATTACCTTTGCCATTACAGGGATTCGAACCCAGGTCTTCCCCCAACCACTTACACGCCACTTTTCTAGCCCCTTAGTGGCGTCACTTAGCCACTTTACTAGAGGCTCTTCTGTGATACATTTTACCCACAAATTTTAATAAGACCACCTATCCAAGGCCCCTAACTTCTTAAGTCCAAAATTCAAAAATTCTACTGGGTTTTGGCCAACACATGGGCCTTCCATAAGCCCATTTACATACTCAAATTATGAATTTCACAACCAAATACCAAATTTTAAAAACTTTACCAAAATATCGAGAATCACGAAAAAACCCGAAAAACAAGATGTTACATTTGTCATACTTCATCATTTCTATTCATTTGCTTTTACGTGCAATTCATTTATAGTTTCAATGAGCTAGTGAAGAACTAATTGAACATATATAATTAAGGTTCACATAATTTATAATTAAGTTCTAGCTTTTTACCTGTTATTTATAAACTTATTTAGTCATGAAGTCATTCTACTATAGTATCATGACTGAGCTCTCCCTAATTACATACCATTTAGAAAGCTACTTAAAAAATTTGCTCGTCTAATGATCTTGTCATAAGTGTGCTACCTTCAAAGGATATCCTTAATCTCTTTAGGATAAATTTGTTCTTCTAATATGATCATATTTTATCTCATTTAACCATTATATCTTCCATCATAAAAGGTCAATTACTATAAAATAATAATCAACTCATTTATCATAAATGTATATACATTTGAGTGGACACCAAGTGGCCTGTTGGCTATATAAGCAACCATATGGTCATCGGAATTGTGAGTAGACTTAGACAAATAGTTTTACTAATCATTTTTTAGTTTCTTTTCTTTTTATGTTTACATAGTTGAACTTTTCTATTTCGATGTGAAGACAATCGCGAGCGGAGAATGTTTCGGATCAGTACTTCAATATATATTCATGAGCATTCCCTTATCACTTCTATTTATTCTTTTATTTATCTTTCATTAACTCAGCCGATTAATTGTTGTATAACTATTAGAATAGATTATTGTGCTTATTTTATATCTTGCAAGATTCAATTAATAAACTAATTTATTCGTTAAGTAATTATTTATCTGAAATTGGTTGTTTATTCAAGAGAACTTAGTATATTAGGGAGTGACGTCCCTAATAGAATATCAAGATAGGTGAGATTGGAAGGGTATCCTATCGTGTATAACTTGTGGCAAGTAAAGAGACCAGAAGGGTACCAATATGCCTAGGAAGAGACCAGAAGGGTAACTTAGGTGGTAATCCTTAGTGATGATGAATCAGGAGGGTAGTCTTAGCTAAGGGTTTTAAATAACTCAATCTAAGATAATTAATTATTCAATTAGATAATTAGGCATTTGATCGATCATAGGTTAGAAACTTGCATTGTTGACGTTAGGAATTAAAAAGTCCATTAGGTTAATTTAATTAATATTTTTATTTGGATTAACAGTACTAATTCGTGACTCGATTAGATTAGTCATTATTTTTTGTAATTAATTTAATAATAGTTTCTCCAATATGCAATCCCTTGGGTAAGATCCTCAGAATACTTACTAGAGTTCCACTGTAAATTTTACTATATTACAATTTGACTTGTACACTTGTGGACACCATCAAATTAATTTAATATATTTTTGGTGTGAAATTTTTTTATAAACGATAACATGTTTATAAGCGATTAAGTTGTTGGAATCGGTGTTAGGGATTGCGACAGTGGAATTTTTATTAGATTGATTATTGCAAAATAATATTAACTGAAAGATAAACAAGCTAGACAGTGCTCTAAATTTTATTTTATTAATTTTACTTTATTTTAGTGTGCAAAAAATATTATGATTATTTTTTTTACCTTGTTGGTTAATTTTTATTTTTTAGTTAAGTAAATATTTTTATTTACCTTTTTTATTATAAGATTTAATTATGAAAATTGATTTTTATAGGCCGGTGTACGAACAATCTAAATTGAGTTGGTTGTATGGAGATTCAACAAATCCATGGAGCTATGATTAGAAAGATATGCAGCCTGAGTGTTTGAATGAACTCCCACCTAAGCCAAACAACTATACATCTGAGAATTATGGAGATTCGATGAACCTATGGGATGAAGATGGAGTATACAAGGGAGGGAGTATACGATCAATGGAAGATCATGGAGAACCAAAGATCACTTATGCTAGAAATGCATCAAAAAAGAAATGAAATGATGGAAGAGATACATGAGCAACCTTTATGGACATCCAAGTATCTAACCGGAATTCCTTGTAATCATATGACTATACCTCTGAACAAAAAAGCCACGAGCGAGAATCCTAAGCTAAATAAAAGAGATTACAAAAAAAGTTGGATCAATTAGAAGAATTCTTCCAGAAAAAATCCCAAGCAAATCATCCATCGAGAGTGGTTGTGTATGACATTTCTAATTTCTCCAAAAATTTGCATGAAACATTGTCGTACGAAGCAATGGAGCAACTTCTTTCTGTACATTTTGAATGATTGGATAAGAAAATCAAAATATTGGAGGATATGATGTCGTTCATGATTGAGCAACTCCAATGAACTTACGATGTAAAGACTCCATTGGAAGAGGTCGTGCAGGATGTCTCCAATTCTTATTCGAAGGACCTATGTACCACCAATAACCATCCAAAATTAAATCTTGAAAGTCAACAAGAGTTTGGATCCAAAGACAGAAACAAATTGAATATCACTGAAATTGTCTCCAATCCAATTAATGTAGATGCAAATGTAGTAGATGTAGAGTTAGAGGTAGAAGAGCTACAACTGATTCTGAATGAAAGTGTAGATGAGTTGATACACTTTCTGGTCATAATTGAAGAGGTGTCAATTGAAGAAATCGATGAACTTATCTCATTCATGTTCAACGATGAAGACAAGACTTGGGCAACCAAAGCTTCTCGCGACATGAAGGGGAGGAAGCTTGAGACAATAATACTCCAAAAGACAAAATGTTGGCTCGAATTTGGCACCAAGTGGTTCGTGATGTGGATGTCTTGTGACAGCCCTAATGTGACCCTAGTCGGAAAGTGGTTTCGGGACCACAAGACCGAGTCGTAAAATAATTAATTGCTATATTCTATGCTTATTATGTGTGAACATGAGTATGTGGAAGTTTCATTCCCTAATTTTACCAATTGCATGAGAAATTGTTAATAGGGATCGATTTGAGACATGGTGAAAATATGATAGCCCAATTTAAAATGGTCTATTAGTGCATGTACCAAAAAGAGTGGACTTGCATGTCAAATAGACCATTTTTGAATGTGAATGGCCGGCCAACATACGCATGCATTATGGTGTTCCCTTGTCTTCATTTTTTATATTTGGTGGGAATTATGTATAATAAATTTATATTAGTAAGTGGTGGTAAAAACAAAGTTCCATCATCTTTTCTATCATCTTGCCGAAACCATAAGGAAAAGAAAAGAGAAATGGAAGCTAGGACATTCGGCCAAGTGAGTTTATAGATTAAGGTATGATATCATGTGGTTCTTTTGGCATTTTTTTATGAAGTTGAGTTGTTTTGATGCTCATAACATGACCCATGTGCTGATTTTTGAGTTGTGTTGCAAGAAACCTTTGGTTATGTTCTTATATGCCAAATTGATGATGTTTTGTAGTATGTGATTTGAAATGGTTATAGATGAATATGAACTAAGAAACATGTATTATTGAGTAAGTAGAAGATAGAATGGGGTTTAAATGGGAGGTTCATTTGATTTATTTTTGTCCTTGTATGAAAAGTGGTTCTTTGTTAAGGCCGAATGAGTCATGCTAGATTAGTTGAAAAGAATGTTCATGTTATGAGGTAATTTGAATAATTGACCGAAACATGGAAGGAAGGGCAAGATTTATAAATTATGTTTGAGGGTGAAAGGAATAATGAAAGTTGTATTAAGTTTAATGTGCATACTTTAGTCTAAGTGTTGAGGAGTATTCGGCTAAGATAGTTGAAATGTGGGTGTTGCCGATTTTTAAATTTAGATTATGGGAGTGGCTATAATGGGCATTAAGATGTTGAACTTAAGAAATTAGAAGTAAATGAACTTGATAGTATTTAAGAGATAGAGGTGATAGATTAATGTTGCACATTCGGCTATGGTTAGGCATGTTGATGATCTTGTCTTGATTTAGATAATTAGGCATAAAAGGGTGGTAAAGGGGATGAAATTGTCGAATGATTACTTGGGTAACAAAAGAAGCATTCGGCCATCACTTGAGAGCTTGTGTGATGTTGGGTTTAAAATTAGCAAAGGTAACTTACCTAATGCATGTGCATGTGTGATTAGATTTTTGATGATATGGTAGTTGCATGAGGTTATTAGCCGAATATACTAACATACATATACATGTGAAATTGGATTGTAAATATTTAGCAAGGTGGTTAAACTAGTTAAATTATTGATTAAGCTCAAGGAGTTAAAGGAGGTGAATCGAGCAAAGGCAAAGAAAAGGTCATCGAGTAGCCGAGTTGGAACCGTCTTACCCAACACGAGGTAAGTCATTAAGCATATAGTTGGTATTAATTCAAATGGTCATAACGTTTATGTAATGATGCTGAATGGAATGAATAAATATATATATGCATGTACGTATGTGATGATGAAAGTGTTGAATGAAAAGAAAAGAGGTGAGATGTATTGAGTTGTTGATCTCGGCACTAAATGTGCGAGTATAAACATTTATGACCACGAGATTGGCGCTACGTGTGCGGGTTTAAATTGTGCAGCACTAAGTGTGCGAATTGACTATGTAGCACTAAGTGTGCGAGTTTGACTATGTAGCACTAAGTGTGCGAGTTGACTATGTAGCACTAAGTGTGCGAGTTTGATTATGTAGCACTAAGTGTGCGAGTTGATTATATAGCACTGAGTGTGCGGACTTAATATATATTCTTGAATCATTATGGACACTAAGTGTGCGACGCTATTGAGTCGATCACGGACAGCGGATCGGGTAAGTGTCTTGAGTTCATGGCTAATAGGTGCTATGTCTATACTTGGTGTTGAGCTTGGTAAGTTTGAACCTATGTGACAAATATACTTGAAGTCACGTACATGAAATTTATCGTAGAATGGGTGAAAGGCCGTTTAGTTGTATGTTTGTAACGAAAATAAAATGATTTATGAAAATGCCTCGAATATCCTATTGATGAGTATGTGGATTGTGAATGCATAAATTGGTATGAAATTAAACCGATAGGTCGGAGGAACTATGGTATGGTTCGGAATGGATGGAGTAATTAGCCTCGTTCCATTTTGTTTTCTCTTGTGATAATGTTATTGATGGATGGTAGTGCATAGATTATGACTTACTGAGTTATAAACTCACTCGGTGTTTCCTTGTCACCTATTCTAGGTTTCTTGGACACATCTCTTTTTGCGTGGTCGGGCCGTCATCGAAGTCATCACACCGGATAGCAAGTTTTGGTACTTTCTTCTTAGTCGGCTTAGGAGAATATTTCGGCATGTATAGGCTATTATGTTGTGTTTGAACTTTAGTATGTAAACTTTAAGCCATGCGAAAATGGCATGAATGTTCGATTGAGTTGGATCAAGGAGTAGGCATGAAATGGACCTAGTTACTTTCGTAACAGATGCTGGCAGCAGCAGTGACATGAGATTGAAAAATCACTAAAAAATAGTAGGAGTGGAATTAATTGATGAATAAATTATGTATTCGAAGCTCGATGAGTCTATTTTCATATAGAAGCAACGAAAAGATCATATGGACAGTATGTTAAGAGATATTCAGGTTCTCGTGAGACAGGGCCAGAACGGTTTCTGGATTCCCTGTTCCGACTTTGGAAATTCATTATAAATCAACCAGAGATAATTAGGAGTCATACCATATATGTATAGATTCCTCTCTGAGTCTAGTTTCTATAGAAACAAACGGCATCAGTGTTGAAACTCTGTGCAGGGAGATATCCAAGTCGTAATGGACAAAGGTCAATGTAGTCGATCCCTGTAACATGGGAGACTTTGACTAATAAACTGTACTAATTGGTCCGACCAAAAATTCTAGAAAACAATTTGTAGACGGGCATATGAGTCTGTTTTCAGGGAAAATTTACGGAACTAGATTTCGAGTTTCAGAACTCGAGATATGATTTTTTTAGCGACTAGTACGCAGACTGGCAGCTTGTCTGGAAAATTTTTTTTTAAGTGGGTTGAAGTCTGTTAACACCTCGTGTTCGGCTCCGGCGACGGCCTCGGGTTCGAGGTGTTACATGTCTCATCGGTTGAATATAAGGTGATGTCAATGGAATTGACCGAGTATGTTGGTTCATATCTCTCGATAGAAGAACAAACAATGGATCGAAGTGTCGGGGACTAGCTGGAAGTTCTTCTTTGTGGGTGACACGGATCGTCCTGACTTCGAAAAAGGACTTCACTTTTAAGCTTTATTTCTTTTAAATTTTATTTTTCATTGTTTATTTTTATTTTACTATAATTATTTAATTATGTATCTTATTTGTTTTTCATAGTAGTTACTGAGTTTGTGAGGTAGATTAAAGCAATTAAGCGTAAATCATGGAGTTCGACATGCTCTAAAAAGACAAAAATATGAGTTGGGAGATTTCCAAGTCATGTCGTGACGCACACCCCCTGTGGCACGATACAACATGACAAGCCAGCCTAACGAGAGTAGAAACAACTCGATTTGTCGTGACGAGGTAGAATGAGTCATCTCGATGGGCTCCCACATCCCAACGACCACCATGCGCATGTCATGACGAACTACTATGCCTCCAAATGTGAAAGGGCTAAGTCGTAATCTAGAGTCATGACAAGCCAAATAAGAGATTGTGACGGGCCATTTCCTTTAATCATGACGAACCAATGAATAACAACCTTGGAAATTGAATGTAATGAGCTGAGATCCCAAGTCGCAACGAAACCGATTGAAGCCATGAAACTAATAAAGGGTGTCATGGCATACCTTAACAAAATGAATTGGGGGAGAATAAAATTTATTGCAGCACGCGACAGCGAGGGGATTTCGTTGCGATGAGCTGACTATTATGCAACATTTTAGTGCCCTAGCTGTCTAGTCAACCCATGCGATTATCACTATTCTCCTCTCTCCACAAATTTATGTTTATATTTTTTTGTAAGTATTTTCCATTCAGTTATAGCACAAAAATCTTGAAAGTTCCAAGACAACATGAATTTAATCCTTTCAAGGAAGTTTTCTTAGTCACACTTTAATTCTTTTATATTGGGACAATGTTTGTTCTAAAGTGTGGGGAAAGTACATAAGATTTAATTTTTATTTTATTTTATTTATAAAAAAAATCATGTTTTTTGTGTAGAAATCCCATATTTTTTAAGTCACTACAATTTCAAGCCAAAACCGCGAAGAGTCAGTCCTACCAATTTTGTTGCACTTATCAAGCTAGTTAAGTAACCTTTTTCCTTTATATTTTTATTTCGCATTGGGGACAATGTGCCAAATAAAGTGTAGGGTGACATAAGAAAGATTTTCTTTTCTTTTACTTTATTTTTAGTAATTAAATTTTCTTTTGTGTTCTATTTGTGTTTGAGCTTGTAGAAATACAAGTGATTGGTTAGGAGCATATACGTAGGTTATTTGTTTGAATTGAAAATTTAGCTTGAAATTGAATAATTTAGTTTGCTTATAATTAGTTTAGTTTATTAAACTGTAAATAGGAAAAAGAGATTAAATATTCCAAGTGATAAAGGTAGGCACGAATAGGTAATTATATTTGTTGAAATATAAGATGTTCAAATTTAAAAAAGTACTCAATAAAATTCATAGTTATTGAAGCACTGCAATATGGCTAGTATAGCCCTTACAAAAAAAGTGCCTGAGAAAAATCTCAATCGTATTGGCATAAATAAAAAAAATCATCATAACGGATTATACAAGGAAATATTATTGCATTAAAGTTCAAAGAGTGGAAAAAAATAAACTGAATAGGAAAAAAATATTTGAATTGACTACACCCTGCAAAAATAAATACTATATTCGTATATACATTTTGATGGAGATATATTTTATTTTCTCTAACTTGTTTACTTTGTAATTTATTGAACAAACTGTTTAGTTGTAAATAATTGTAAATTGTTTAAATTTCTAGCTAGAGTTATATATTTAGGAAAATTTTCCTAGTGTCGATTCTCTGATCTGATCTCGTGTATCAAGCTGGCTCAAATACATTGTTTAGTTATAGATTTTATTATTTTCTTTTGTTTGCTTGAGAACTAGTAAAGACTTAAGTGTGGGGTTATTTGACCTGACGTCAAATGTAGTAGTTATTTTAGGTAATTTTCGCACTTAAGAAGCTTGTTTTCTTGGCACTTTATAATTATCATATCTTCAGTATTAGTTTGGTAGGAACTAAAAGTTAATAAAATAAGCATTTTTATGCATTTTTGCTATTTTGATAACTTGTAAGGTCAAATCGAGCCTCGTGAGTGACTAATGAGCTAATTAAGTGTGTAGGATGTCAATTTAGGTCCAAGAATATTGGGGATGATTATCAGGGCGCTCGAAAGCACAATGAAGTAGCCATGGCCTGGAATACACTCGACATCATAATGAGGAACTTCTTCTCGTCACGGCGATATGACGCAAATAGGAGGGCATTCATAGTGGCAACGTAATGACATGAAGCATCCCCATGTCCCGATGACGCAACGATGGCGGGCCAATAGATTATTGATTCCTTGGATGAAACTTTTGGGATATTTCCATATTTGGACCCTAGATTTTAGAAAAATATTTTATTTATTGGTATCTAAGTGTATCTGGGTTTGAGTGGTCACCAAGTAGCCCGTTACCTACATCAGTAACCTTAGGGTCATTGGAATTGTGAGTAGACTTAGACAGACAACCTTAGGGTCATCGGAATTGCTCCGAATCCAGGCTTCAATATATATTCATGAGCATTCTCCTGTCTCTTTTCTTCTCTTCTTTATTTATCTTTAATTAACTCAGTCGATTAGTCGTTTTATAAAAGATTATTGTGATTATTTTATATCTTGCATGATTCGATTAATAAACTAATTTATTTGTTAAGTAATTATTTATTTGAAATTGGTTATTTATTCAAGAGTACTTAGTATATTAGGGAGTGACATCCCTGATAGAATATAGAGACAAGTGAGACCGGAAGGGTATCCTGTCGTGTATAAGTTATGGTAAGTGGAGAGACCGAAAGGGAAACTTGTTGTGTATAACATGTGCAAGCTGAGAGACCGAAAGAGTATTCGTATGCCTAGGAAGAGTCTTAGCTAAAGGGGTAACTTAGGTGGTAATACTTAATGATGATGAACCAGGAAGGTAGTCTTAGCTAAGAGAGATAAAGAACTAAATGTAGGATAATTAATTATTTAATTAGATAATTAGGGATTTAATCAATCATAGGGTAGAGGTTCACATTTTCGACACTAGGAATATGAAAGTCCATTATGTTAATTTAGGTTAGTTAGTTTAATTAATATTTTTATTTGGATTAACACTACTAATTCGAGACTCAATTAGATTGGTAATTATTTTTTGTAATTAATTTAATAATAGTTTCTCCAATATGCAATTCATTGGGTACGATCCTCGAAATACTTAAAAGTGTTTCGTTGTAAACTTTACTATATTACAATTTGATCTATACACTTGCGGACAATGTCGAATTAATTTAATGTATTTTGTGTGGGATATTTTACTATAAATCGTAACACGTTTATCAACAATCACTTTCCTGAGATCACATTGGACAGATAATCTCTCCATTCCCCTACAATAACAATCTTCTTCCTATTAGTTGCCTTCAGAGTCACCCTCTTAGTGGCATAGTTGAAACTTACACAATGTTTAACCAGCCAATCGATCCACAAAGTCAAGTCAAATTCTCCAAAGGGTAGCTCCATTAAATTGACTGGAAACACCTCACCCTAAATCCCCAACAAACACTTAGTATTGTGACAGCCCTAGTGTGACCCCAGTCGGAATGTGGTTTCGGGACCCCAAAATCGAGTCATAAAATTTAGTTAAAATTTTATTTGCATATCTTATATGTGTGATAGTACTTGTATAAAAATTTGATGTTTTAATTTTATGTTAGGAATGTGAATTTTGCTTGAAAGGATCTAGTTGAGAGACTTAGAAAATTATGATAGGTAAATAAGTAAGGACCAAATAGTATTAAAATAGGAAAGTTTGGGTTTGCATGTCAAAGTGCCCAATTCATGTTAAGTGGCCTGCCAGGAATGGTTCCATTCCTCCAAGTTTATGTTGTTTATTATTTAATATTGGTAAGTAAATTAAAATAAATTAAAGAAAGGAATTAAAAAGGAAAAGATGAATAAAATAAGGAGGGAAGAGGGAGTGTTCATCTTTTTTTCTTTGGCTATTGCCGTGAGTGAGGAGAAGGAAGGGAGATTTGGTTATTTGATTTTGGCTTGGAAGATGGCTAGAATGAGGTATGTATTGAATGATTCTTGAAAATCTATGCATGTTTGAGATGGTTAGTTCAAATTCTACTCATCCTATAGATTAGACTTAGGATTTTGAGGTTGAAATTCGGCCAAGAAGCTTGAAACTCTTAGTAGATGTGTTAATGTCATTAAAATGGATAGTAATGTAGGATATGGTGAGGGGTTAATTGCTTTTAACTTGAAAGTTGAGGTTAAAATGGGTTAAGTGATTGCTGAATCTAATTTAGGGGTGGAGGATTGTGTTCATGTTATATTGGATAGGTAGAGGTTGTAATGAGGTTGAAATTGTTGAATTGTTAGTTGGGTAACAAATGAAGCAATCGGCCATATAGGGTAAAAATGGGATGTTCATTTTAGTTGTTGTTTCATTTTTGTGAGAAATGGGTCAAGTGTTCATGAGATGAAATTTTGTGATTAGATGAATTAAAAGTAATAGTATAGTTGATATATATATATATAGATATACATATTCGGCCATCACTTAGGAGCTTATGTGATGTTGAGTTTAAGCTTTGCATATTCGGCTATATATACATATATATGTAAGCCCATTCGTGATATTACCTTAGGACTATGTATATATATAACCGACAAAAAATGGGAAAAACTAGCAAAGGTGATTGCCGAATGTCCAAGTATGAATATGCATGTGTGATTGGATTATTGAAAGTATGGTAATTGCATAAGGTTATTAGCCGAATAGCTAAGAACATAAGGTAGCAAGATAAAAATTTTACCATGCCATTCCGTATGTCATAAAATCATTAAAATGTGAATACCAATTTATGTAGCAAAGCGGTTGAATGAGTTAATTTATTTGTTTAAGCTCAAGATCCTAAAGGAGAGGCGTCCAACAAGGGGAAATCGAAGGTCATCGAGTAGCCGACTTGGAATTATTTTACCCAACACAAGGTAAGTCATTAAGCATATAGTTGGTATTGATTTAAATGATCGTAATACCTATGCAATTGTCTTTAATGAGATGAAATGTATACAAATGTATAAGTATGTAGAAATGAAATTGTCGAATGTAAAAAGGAAGTGAAGCGTATAGAGTGGCTGGTTTTCGGCACTAAGTGTGCGGGCAATAAGTGTTCACGGTTGTGAGATTGGCACTAAGTGTGCGGGCTTGAAATGCATGGCACTAAGTGTGCGAGTTTAAAGTACATGGCACTAAGTGTGCGTGGTTGATTATTAAGCACTATGTGTGCGAACCCACTATATATATATTCTATCAATTATTTATATTAAGGGTGCGACCTTACCGAGTCGATTTCGGACAGCGGAAAGGGTAAGTACCTTGAGTTCATGGCTAATAGGTGCTATGTTTATATTTGGAGTTGAGCGTGGTAAGTTTTGAACCTATGTGATGATTATAATTGAAGTCACGTACATAAGGTTCATCGTGGAATAGGTGAAAGTTCGTTTAGTTGTATGATTGTAACGAAAATAAAATGATGTATGGAAATGCCTCAATTATTCTATTGAATAGCGTATGAAATGTCAATGTAGGACTTGGAATGAGATTGAATCGGAAGGTCTAAGAAACTATGGCATAGTTCGGTATGGATGGAGTACTTAGCCTCATTTCGTTGTTTCCTCTTGTGAAAATTTTATTAATGGATGGTAGTGTAATGCTTAAGACTTACTGAGTTATATACTCATTCGGTGTTTGCTTGTCACCTATTTTAGGTTTCTTGGACTCGACTTTTTGCGTACTCGGGACCGTCATCGAAGTCATCACACTGGCTAGCAACTTTTGGTATTTTCTTCTTAGTTGGTCTAGGAGAACATTTCGGCATGTATAGGCTATTATGTTTTGTTGAAATTTGGTATGTAAACTTTTAGCCATGCGAAAATGGCATAAATGTTCGGTTGGATTTGGTTCTATGATGTTTGGACACAAGTCTTGGTAATTCGGTTTTGGTTGAGTATTGGTTGAGGCCTACTCGATTATTATGCCATATGTCATGGCTGATTATTTTCGGTGTTAAATTCATGATTTGGTAATAGTGTAGTAGGGAGATGCTCGGTGATGATTAGCCTTTGGCATGGCTAGTCATGGTCATAAATTGTGACATGTATGATGAATTATTAGTTAGATCAAGGAAAAATCATGAAATAGGCATAGTTTGTTTCAGTAACAGATGCTGACAGCAGCAGTGATGTGGGATTGAAAAATCACTAAAAATAGTAGAAATGGAATTAAATAATGAATAAATTATGAAATTGAAGCTTGATGAGTCTATTTTCATATGGAAGAAACGAAACGACCATATGAGCTGTATGTTAGGAGTTAATTAAATTCTTGTGAAACAGGGCCAGAGCGATTTCTGGATCCTCTGTTTTGAATTATAAAATTCACCGTAAATTTTATCGAGATAATTAGAGGTCGTTCCTTATATGTACAAATTCATTATCGAGTCTAGTTTCATTAGAGACAAACGGCATAGGCATTGAAGCCCTGTACAGGGAGATATTTAAATCGTAAGGTACAGAGGTCAGTGTAGTCAAACCTTGAAACAGGGGAGACTTTAACAAATAAACTGTACTAATTGGCCCAACCAAAAATTCTAAAAAAATTCCCCCATATAGATATATGAGTCTAGTTTCGGGGAAAATTTACGGAATTGGATTTCAAGTTTCATAACTCAAAATATGATTTTTAAAGCGACCACGATACAGTAGCCAGCTTGCCTGGAACAAAAAAAAAAAAGGGGGAAATAAATGAAGTAAGCCGGTAACACTTTGTGTTCGATTTCCGGTAACGGCCATGAGTTCGGGGTGTTACATTTTTATTGGTATCAGAGCTATGGTTTAGTCGGTTCTAGGACTACCATAGCCCGTATGAGTCTAGCTATACATGCCTTAATGTTAGTGCTTAATAATGTGATGACTTCTGACGGTTAAAATTTTTGTTTTGATTAGCAAATGGAACCAGGGGTAGAGAGACCCTTAGCGGATGACGTTGAAAGTGTAGTGGCTGCTCCTGCACAAGGGACACCGCCTGTTGAACCTCAGTCATCTGCAAATAATCAGGATGAGGGGGCAAAACAAGCCTTCTTCACCATGATGAATGAGTGGGTCGCGCAATATGCCCGAACCAATCCGGCTGTCCAACCATTCCCGAATTTGAATAATCCACCCCAAGAGCCCGTAATGCCATCAATTACTGATCCTGTGAGGCTGAGTAAGCCACCTATAGACTTGATTAGGAAGTGCGGGGCCGAGGAGTTCAAGGCCATAGTTACTGATGATGCCGAAAGGGCCGAGTTCTGGCTTGATAATACCATTCGGGTGTTTGATGAACTGTCATGTACACCCGATGAATGTCTAAAGTGTGCTGTATCCTTGTTGCAAGACTCAGCCTACTATTGGTGGAGGACCTTGATTTCCATAGTCCCAAACGAACGAGTTACTTGGGATTTCTTTCAAACGGAATTTCGAAAGAAATATATTAGTCAACAGTTCATCGATCAAAAACGTAAGGAATTCTTGGAACTCAACCAAGGCCATATAACAGTATCTGAATACGAACATGAGTTCGTAAGACTCAGTCGGTATGCCCGGGAGTGTGTGGCTGATGAGGTTACTATGTGCAAAAGATTTGAAGAAGGATTGAATGAAGATTTAAAGCTACTAGTCGGTATTTTGGAGATAAAGGAGTTCGTAACACTAGTCGAACGAGCCTGCAAGGCGGAAGAACTTGGAAAGGAGAAGAAGAAGACTGAATTTGAAGCTAGAGACTATCGTAAAAGATCGACGGGTAAAGCTCCGTTCTCAGTTGTAAAGAAGTTCAGGGAGGACACTAATAAGTCGAGGATGACTGCGGGAATTTCCATCAGAGCACGACCATCGACGAACTCCCGAGCTACTTCGGTAGCTATTGTGGGCAATAATCGTCAATAGAAACCTGAATGTCCCCAATGCGGAAGACAACACCTAGGTGAATGTTGGGGTAAGTTTACTAACAGGGCCTGTTACGGATGCGGTTCGAAGGACCACTTCATTAGAGATTGCACGGAGCTTGATGAGAAGAATAAGATGCAATGTGCAAGACCTAGTGGAATGACAGCTAGAGGTAGACCACCGAGAATTTCAGGGGGTAGGGGTGGTAGTTAGAGAGGGGCCTCTGATACGGCTGTTCGAGCCGAGACCCGTACTCCTGCTAGAGCATATGCCATTCGCGCACGAGAGGAGGCATCCTCCCCTGACGTCATCACTGGTACTTTCACTCTCTTTGATACTAATGTGATTGCATTGATTGACCCTGGCTCTACTCATTCATATGTATGTGAAACCTTAGCATCTAGTTAGACACTACCTGTTGAGTCTACTGAGTTCGTAATTCGAGTGTCAAACCCTTTGGGTCAATACGCACTTGTTGATAAAGTGTGTAAGAGATGCCCTCTAATAATCCGAGAATCCTGTTTTTCGGCCGATTTGATGCTTTTGCCGTTTGACGAATTTGATGTTATTCTTGGTATGGATTGGTTGACCGTACATGATGCAGTGGTGAACTGCAAAAGAAAAACCATCGATTTGAGGAGTGCAAATGATGAGGTAGTCCGAGTTGAGTCTACCGATTTGAAGGGGGTGCCAGCGATAATATCTTCAATGACCGCTCAGAGATATGTGAAAAAGGGGTGTGAAACATACCTTGCGTATGTATTTGATAGCAAAGAGACGGAAAGGAAACTTGAATCAGTACCAGTGGTCTGTGAGTATTCAGATGTTTTTCCAGAGGAGTTACCGGGGTTGCCACCGGTTCGAGAGGTGGAATTCGGCATCAAAATTGTACCTGGTACCACGCCAATCTCAATAGCCCCGTATCGTATGGCATTAACGGAATTAAAGGAATTGAAAGTTCAATTGCAAGAATTGATGGATAGAGGTTTCGCTCAACCGAGTTTTTCTCCATGGGGTGCACCCGTATTGTTTGTGAAAAAGAAGGATGGAACCATGAGATTGTGCATCGACTATCGTCAGTTGAATAAAGTGACCATAAAGAATAAATACCCGTTGCCACGTATTGATGATTTGTTTGATCAATTAAAGGGAGCCTCAGTATTTTCCAAGATAGATTTGAGATCTGGTTATTATCAGTTGAGGGTTCGAGACTCGGACATACCCAAAACCGCTTTTAGAACGAGGTACGGTCACTACGAATTCTTAGTGATGCCATTTGGGCTCACTAATGCCCCTGCGGTATTTATGGATTTAATGAATCGAGTATTCAGGCCATACTTGGATCGATTTGTGGTTGTGTTTATTGATGATATTTTAGTTTATTCACAAGGTGAAGTCGAACACGCCGAGCATTTGAGGTTAATATTACAGATTTTGCGAGACAAGCAGTTATACGTAAAATTCAGTAAATGTGAATTTTGGTTGAGAGAGGTTAGCTTTTTGGGGCACGTGGTGTCCGCATCGGGTGTTAGAGTGGATCCGAACAAAATTTCGGCCATACTCGATAGGAAACCTTCGAGGAATATTACTGAAGTTAGGAGCTTTTTGGGACTTGCCGGATACTACCGACGGTTTGTAAGGGGTTTCTCGATGATAGCTGCATCGTTGACGAAACTACTCCAAAAAGATGTTGAGTTTGAATGGACAGAAAACTGTCAGAAGAGTTTCGATCGACTAAAGACCTGTTTAACTGAAGCTCCAGTGCTAGTACAACCGGAGTCTGGCAAAGAGTTTGTCATTTATAGTGATGCATCCTTACTTGGGCTAGGTTGTGTGTTGACGCAAGAAGGTTGAGTTGTGGCTTACGCGTCGAGACAATTAAAGCCGCATGAGAGAAACTATCCGACCCACGATCTTGAATTAGCAGCCATAGTGTTCGCCTTGAAAATATGGCGACATTACTTGTTTGGAGAAAGGTGTCATATTTATTCGGACCACAAGAGTCTAAAATATCTGATGACTCAAAGAGATCTAAATCTACGACAAAGACGTTGGCTTGAGTTGTTGAAGGACTACGAACTTGTTATTGATTATCACCCGGGAAAGGCTAACGTGGTTGCCGATGCTTTAAGTCGGAAAGCACTGTTTGCTTTGAGAGCGGTGAATGCTCACTTATCCGTCTCACCCGATGGGGTGCTAGTAGCTGAATTAGAGGCCAAACCATTATTGATTCGTCAAATACTTGAATCCCAGAAAGTCGATTTTGAATTGGTAACTAAACGAGCTGAATGTGCTTCGAATAAGGAATCGGAGTTCCGGATTGACGACAATGATTGCTTGACGTTCAGAGGTCGATTATGTGTTCCAAGAAATTCAGAACTTATTTCGATGATTTTGAACGAGGCTCATAGTAGTCGAATGTCAGTCCACCCGGGTAGTACTAAAATGTACAATGACCTGAAACACCAATTTTGGTGGCCCGGTATGAAACGAGACATTTCTGAATTTGTTTCAAGGTGTTTGATATGTCAACAAGTGAAAGCGGAACATCAAGTACCATCGGGATTACTTCAGCCAATCATGATACCCGAATGGAAATGGGATTGAATAACAATGGACTTTGTATCTGGGTTACCGTTGACTCAGAGTAAGAAAGACTCGGTCTGGGTCATTGTTGATAGATTGACCAAGTCTGCTCATTTTATCCCTGTCCGTACGGATTTTTCGCTCGATAAATTGGCAGAATTATATGTCTCCCAAATAGTTCGGTTGCATGGGGTACTATTTCCATCGTGTCGGATAGAGACCAAGATTTACCTCGCGATTTTGGAAGAAATTACAAGAAGCATTGGGTACCAAGATGCACTTTAGCATTGCATTCCATCCTCAGACCGATGGCCAATCTGAGGGATAATTCAGATACTCGAGGATATGTTGAGATGTTGTGTTTAGAGTTTTGTGGTTCATGGGAAAGATATCTGCCTTTGATCGAATTCGCTTACAACAATAGTTTTCAGTCAAGCATTAAGATGGCACCTTACGAGGCTTATACGGTCGTAAATGCCGTACCCCATTATTTTGGACTGAACTTAGTGAAAGTAAGATCCTTGGGGTTGATTTGATTAAGGATGCTGAGCAGAAATCCGAGTAATTCGCGAAAGTTTGAAAGCCGCTTCGGATCGTCAAAAGTCGTATGCGGATTTGAAAAGAAAAGACATTGATATCAGGTGGAGACAAAGTATTTCTTAAAGTTTCACCTTGGAAGAAGGTGCTTAGACTTGGTCGTAAGGGCAAATTGAGTCCGAGGTTCATCGGTCCGTATGAAGTATCCGAACGAGTTGGACCAGTTGCATACCGATTAATTTTGCCCCCTGAGCTCGAAAAGATTCACAACGCTTTTCATGTCTCGATGCTTTGACGATATAGGTCCGATCCGTCGCACGTAATCACTCCACTGGAGATCGAGATTCAGCCTAATTTGAGTTATGAAGAAGAGCCGGTTCGCATTTTGCTGCGTGAAGTAAAAGAGTTGCGAAATAAGAAATCCCATTAGTAAAGGTGTTGTGGCATAAACACGGAATCGAAGAAGCCACTTGGGAACTTGAGGACTCTATGAAGGATCGATATCCTAAATTGTTCACTGGTAAGATTTTCGGGGACGAAAATTTCTTATGTGGGGGAGAGTTGTGACAGCCCTAGTGTGACCCCAGTCGGAATGTGGTTTCGGGACCACAAAATCGAGTCACAAAATTTAGTTAAAATTTTATTTGCATATCTTATATGTGTGATAGTACTTGTATAAAATTTGATGTTTTAATTTTATCTTAGGAATGTGAATTTTTCTTGAAAGGATCTAGTTGAGAGACTTAGAAAATTATGATAGGTAAATAAGTAAGGACCAAATAGTATTAAAATAGGAAAGTTTGGGTTTGCATGTCAAAGTGCCCAATTCATGTTAAGTGGCCGGCCAAGCATGGTTCCAATTCTCCAAGTTTATGTTGTTTATTATTTAATATTGGTAAGTAAATTAAATAAATTAAAGAAAGGAATTAAAAAGGAAAAGATGAATAAAATAAGGAGGGAAGAGGGAGTGTTCATCTTTTTTTCTTTGGCTATTGCCGTGAGTGAGGAGAAGGAAGGAGATTTGGTTATTTGATTTTGGCTTGGAAGATGGCTAGAATGAGGTATGTATTGAATGATTCTTGAAAATCTATGCATGTTGAGATGGTTAGTTCAAATTCTACTCATCCTATAGATTAGACTTAGGATTTTGAGGTTGAAATTCGGCCAAGAAGCTTGAAACTCTTAGTAGATGTGTTAATGTCATTAAAATGGATAGTAATGTAGGATATGGTGAGTGGTTAATTGCTTTTAATTTGAAAGTTGAGGTTAAAATGGGTTAAGTGATTGCCGAATCTAATTTAGGGGTGGAGGATTGTGTTCATGTTATACTGGATAGGTAGAGGTTGTAATGAGGTTGAAATTGTTGAATTGTTAGTTGGGTAACAAATGAAGCAATCGGCCATATGGGGTAAAAATGGGATGTTCATTTTAGTTGTTGTTTCATTTTTGTGAGAAATGGGTCAAGTGTTCATGAGATGAAGTTTTGTGATTAGATGAATTAAAAGTAATACTATAGTTGATATATATATATAGATATACATATTCGGCCATCACTTAGGAGCTTATGTGATGTTGAGTTTAAGCTTTGCATATTCGGCTATATATACATATATATGTAAGCCCATTCGTGATATTACCTTAGGACTATGTATATATATAACCGACAAAAAATGGGAAAAACTAGCAAAGGTGATTGCCGAATGTCCAAGTATGCATATGCATGTGTGATTGGATTATTGAAAGTATGGTAATTGCATAAGGTTATTAGCTGAATAGCTAAGAACATAAGGTAGCAAGATAAAAATTTTACCATGCCGTTCTGTATGTCATAAAATCATTAAAATGTGAATACCAATTTATGTAGCAAAGCGTTGAATGAGTTAATTTATTGTTTAAGCTCAAGATCCTAAAGGAGAGGCGTCCAACAAGGGGAAATCGAAGGTCATCGAGTAGCCGACTTGGAATTATTTACCCAACACAATGTAAGTCATTAAGCATATAGTTGGTATTGATTAAATGATCGTAATACTATACAATTGTGTTAATGAGATGAATGTATACAAATGTATATGTATGTAGATGAATTGTCGAATGTAAAAAGGAAGTGAAGCGTTAGAGTGGCTGGTTTCGGCACTAAGTGTGCGGGCAATAAGTGTTCACGGTTGTGAGATTGGCACTAAGTATGCGGGCTTGAAATGCATGGCACTAAGTGTGCGAGTTTAAAGTACATGGCACTAAGTGTGCGTGGTTGATTATTAAGCACTATGTGTGCGAACCCACTATATATATATTTTCTATCAATTATTTATATTAAGGTTGCGACCTTACCGAGTCGATTTCGGACAGCGGAAAGGGTAAGTACCTTGAGTTCATGGCTAATAGGTGCTATGTTTATATTTGGAGTTGAGCGTGGTAAGTTTTGAACCTATGTGATTATTATAATTGAAGTCACGTACATAAGGTTCATCGTGGAATAGGTGAAAGTTCGTTTAGTTGTATGATTGTAACGAAAATAAAATGATGTATGGAAATGCCTCAATTATTCTATTGAATAGCGTATGAAATGTCAATGTAGGACTTGGAATGAGATTGAATCGTAAGGTCTAAGAAACTATGGCATAGTTCGTATGGATGGAGTACTTAGCCTCATTTCGTTGTTTCTTCTTGTGAAAATTTTATTAATGGATGGTAGTGTAATGCTTATGCTTACTGAGTTAT